>NW_006399917.1:3276663-3284998 GCF_000299155.1 Elephantulus edwardii
CATATATATATATAAAGGTAGAAATCCTATTTCCTTCACACTATTGCCAGCATTCACTCCAGGAACAGTAATTCACCCCTTGGTACATAAATAAAAGAAAATAAAAAGCCTAATTTCTCCCTTAAAAGTAGAAGGGGGGCGGGGAGAAAGAAGCCGATAAAAAAACTTTCCAGGTGAAACTATATCTGGAAAGGGGGAAAAAAATTATTATGTAAGTGTATGTGGATGTCAGGGAGAAATAATCAATTGATGGAAGCATCACTGCTTTTCTGAGCAAGTTTATAAGACTATTTCACCAGGGGTGAAAGCTCTCCAATTATTAACGTTCTTTCTGTGCATTAAATTCAAAGTTTATCCAGCCCAGGGAGACTAGTTAAAATAGCTGACACTTCCAATATGCTCTGTCTTCTACTGCATCTCCAGTGAGTCAGGGTGTACTTCAATTCATACTAAAAGGAGGCAGACATGTTTCTGAAGTCATGTCAATGTATGCTGACTTAGTAGTTAATGGCACAAAACCAAAATGATGTTGTTGTTGCTGTTATGTGCCGTTGAGTCGCCTGCAACCCACAGTGACTGTATGTACAAAAGCTATGAAGCCTGCCCTGTCCTGAACCAATCGCACTGATTCTGACATTCCTACCTCCACTGTCCCAGTTACCATATCAATCCATCTCATCTGGGGGCTTCCTCTCTTTCACTGTCCCTCCATCCTTCCAAGCATGATGTCCTTCTCTAAGGACTGATCCCTCTTGATCACATGCCCAAAGTATGTGGATAGAGCTTCAAAATCCTAGCCTCCAAGGAGAAACTTGATTTCATCCTCTCCAAGAGAGACCTCTTTGTTTTCTTGGTAGTCCACGGTACGCTGGAGACTCTTCTCCAGTACCACAACTAGAAGTCATCATTTCTTCTATCATCCTTAGTCACTGTCCAGCTCTCTGATGCATAGCAAATAATTGTGACGACCATGGCCTGCGTCAGGTGCATCTTAGTCTTTAGACAGACATCATTTCTTCGCATGACTCTCGAGAGGTCCCTGACAGTATTATTTTCCCAGTGCAATTTATCTTTTGATTTCCTGACTGCTGGTGCCATGAGTGTTGACTGTGGACCAAAATAAGATACAAAACAGTGCATTTGCTGTTTTGATCCCTTCACAGGGTCAAGAAGGGACTAAAGGACTTTTACACCCTCATCAAGGTCTTTAAAAAGACATGCCTTAGTCAAAGACCAAAGTCTATCTCTCTTCCTCACTCTTAAGTACATACTTTTCCAGTCATACTTTTTCTCCAAAGCTCTCCCAGTCAGTAGCACCAAGAACGTGTGTAATATGGGCAAAAGAGACGAGAATGAAGATTTTTAAGAGATTGGAAGAGATCCATATTTATTACCATTCCCGAGAAAGGTGATCCAACAGAATGTGGAGTTTACTGAACATTTTCATTAACATCACATGCAAGCAATTGCTGAACATTGTTGGTAAGACTACTAGAACAGTACACGGACAGACAACTGCCAGAAATACAAGCTGGTTTAGAAGAGATCATGGCATCAGGGATATTATTGTTAAAGTCAGATAAATCCTGACAGAAAGCGGAGAATACCGGAATGGTGTCTCTCTGCACTTCATCGACTATTCAAACATATCTGTGTGGATCATAACGAACTGTGGCTAGCATGGGAATCCCCACTTAACTGTGCTCATGCAAAATCTACACCTAGACCAAGAGGCTGTGGTCCAAACAGAATAAAGAAGAATAACAGGATAAACTCCTTGGTTTAAAATCAAGAAGGGGGTGCACCAGCGCTGTGTATCTTTCTCTGTATCTATTCAATCTGTATGCTGAGCAAAACATTCAAGTTACAAGACTTTAACACTACATTTTATTCTGGTTTTATACCTGCTGGATGAGAAAGATAAGTAAGATTTGAAAGTCAAGACATCCGGTGGCAGTTAGACAAGTGAGTGTCGAGGTCAAGACTGGAGTCCTGATCGCGGAGTCAAGCACTTACTTGCTGACGGTGCCATCTCTACATCAGTTGTGAACGGACCACAGAAATCCTTACCGCTGGCTGATTTTGAGATGTAGATCATAAGGGCATTCGTTACCATTTAGCTGAGTCTAGAGGTTCCACTGTACCCTGCGGTGCATCACAGGAACGTCACCTACTGCTGACAGGGTGGTAACTGTGTGTGAGGAGCACTGACCTGGAATCAGACCTGGGTCTATTTGCATGCAAGGTACTATTCTACACCTCTGAGCTGTCAAGGACTCCTATGTCAACATGCATCCCCCAAACAAGTTTCATTTAAAATGTCGCTTAAGAAAAAAAATGTTAGTGCACAGGAACATATATATACTTCATGTCACAATATTTACTAGAAGCCAACAGACTGCATGTGGCCAAGGGTTTATTCCCATCAGTATGATTTGAGTACTTTTTAAAAAAAATTTTTTTAAGATTATTTTTTGTTTTTCTAAAGTTTATTTTATTATTTTTTGTGTGTGTGTACCGTCAAATCGTATCTGACTGGTACAGGAGGAGATTGCCCCTCCTTCTCCAACAGAGCATCTAGTGGATTCAAACCATGTACCTCTGGGATTGCACTGCAGCTTCTTGCCACTAGGCCACCAGAGCTCCCTGATTTGAGTACTTTTAACAAAAACACATTTTCCATTTAGTCACGGCAATAATACCTACCTCATTTCTGTTCACAGACAAGTACCATAAAGTAAATCAAAACCATAGGGTTTTTTAAAAATAATTTTAATGAACATTTACAGAGAATTTAGATTTCCATTCATTCATTGCTGCACTTCTCTCCCCACCCCGCCCTCTGCCCCCGCCCCCCAGTTCGCTCCTCTCTTTCAAAAGTAAAAGAAAGACTCCCTCCCTGGTACACAATCCCCTTGCACTCCTCCCACCACCCCAAGTACATTTCACTATGCAACCTTAATTGTGGACTCTTGTGATAACCATAATACCCGCTTTTAAAATTATTCAGTCCCTCATCTGTTTCAGTGCAGTATACACAAAAATCGGGGGGAAAGCATCTTACTAGGATAAATTCATCAACAAGCAGTGGAGGTCTGGTTTTACTTGATTTCATATCACAAAGCAGAAGAGATCTATGAGATAACAAACATCAATCATCAACAGTTAGTGAAGATTCAAGCCCTGCTCCACTGTATAAAAGCTTGGTAAAGTATCCTGTCAGTTTTCAGTTTTACTAAAGCTCAGTTTTGAAAGGAATCCTGGACTTTGCTCAGAACCAAAACAAGTTTCTGCAGAAGTCACATCGTGCAAATAAACACAGTAGGATGACATCTCTCAAGCGGGCTTGAGCATTGCTTTTATAATCAAGAAAAACGATACCCCAAAATTCAACTCTTGTAATAGAGTCCTTATTTAAACATGTGGGTCAACTTCCTGCTTAAAGACTTAGGGATTGTAAAAGATTATAAATATACTGCATGTGTCAATTTTATTCACTTAGCCTTAGAAAAGCATTCTTGAGTAACAGGCTTGGAATGAAAAGTCATACTTAACACTTTGGGTTTTCTGCCAACTTACTTTCTTCCCACTTAGTAACTAATTATATGTGAAGTTAAAGAAACTGGAAATATGTATGTGTAAGTCCAGCAATGTTTCTTATTATGAGCTTTGGTGCCCTAGTGCAGCTGCGCTGCAATCCTGAAGAAACAGAGTTCGAATCCACCAGCTGTTTCACAGGAGAAGGCTGGGCAATCTTCTCTTGTGCAATTAAGCTCTTTGAAAACCCGCTGGAGGGTCAGCTATGGGTCAGTTCCAACTTGACGGTTATACAACAATAGCAATCTAAAACATTTAGATCAAAAGGAAAGATTATTGGTGAAACTTCATCTCGCTTTGTTAAGAGGGCTAGTCCTTGGAAAGGGATACCAGGCTCGGAAAGGTGGAAGGACAGTCAAAGAGAGAATAACAGGCTGATACGGTGACGGCACGATGGGCTCAATTATATTAGAAGTGACGAGGATGGTACAATACAGGACAGGGTTCGGATCCACTGTTCACAGGGTCCCTATGAGTCACAGTGGATGCAACAACACAGAACAAGAGGTACAACCTCTGTGCTCTGTCCCTTAGATAAAATCTCTTCTCGTGAAAGCAAATATTCCAAACAGAAAATAATTTATTAACTGTAGTTCTTTATTAGAAGGGAGAGAGACCTGTCAGAACAGAGCAAGGAGACATTGAATGGTTCATAATCAGGAAGTGTGTGGGCCAGGGTTATATTCTATCTCCATATCTTATCAATTTGTATGCACAACAGATCACCCAGGAGGCTGAGCTGTATGAGGAGGAATATGCATCAGGATTGGTGGATGAGTCATCAACAACCTGCATTACGCAGACAACACAATCCTGCTTGCTGAAACTGAGGAGGACCTGAAGCACTTGCTGCAGAA
Organism: Elephantulus edwardii; assembly: GCF_000299155.1. NCBI lineage: Eukaryota > Metazoa > Chordata > Mammalia > Macroscelidea > Macroscelididae > Elephantulus > Elephantulus edwardii. Next base: position 3,281,118 of record NW_006399917.1, read on the forward strand.
GGTCAAGGACTTCAGCCTTCAATATGGATTGAGGATCAACATCAAGAAAACAAAGATTCTCACCACTGGGCCAACTGGCAGCATCAGTATGGATGGTGAAGAGATTGAGATTGTTAACATCTTTAGTTTGCTTGGCTCCACAATTAACACTCTGGTACCAGCAGCCAGGAAATCAAGAGACGAATTACATTGGGAAAGTCGGCTGTTAGGTACCTCTCCAGAGTACTGAAGAGCAATGACATCAGTCTGGGGACAAGGGTGCACCTGATCCAGCCCATAGTCTTCACAATTGCTTGCTATGCATCAGAGAGCTGGACAATGACTAGGGATGATAGAATAAGAATTGATACCTTTGAGCTGTGGTGCTGGAGGAGAGAGTTGAACATACCATGGATGGCCAGGAGAACAAACAGGTTTGTCCTAGAGAGGGCGAAGCCAGACTACTCTTTGGAAGCAAGGATTCTGAGACTTCGTCTGACAAACTTTGGGCATGTTGCAAGAAGGGACCAGTGAGGGACATCACGCTTGGAAGGGTGGAAGGACTGAGAAAGAGAGAGAGAGACCATCGATGAGATGGACTGATACAGTGACTGGGGTAATGAGGGTAAGTGTGTCAGAGACAGTAAAGTTGGCACAGGATAGAGCAGGATTCAGGACTGTTATGCACAGGGTAGCTATGAGTCGCAAACGACTCAATGGCACATAACAACAACAAGTGATTATTTTTATTGCTGGTCACACACAATGTAAACAAAATTAAAATAGTCCCACTATGTTCTCTGTTGCCTGCTACTCAAAGCGACTGTATGTACAACAGCTCTGAAGCCTGCCCTGTCCTGAGCCAGTCTCACAGACTCCTACACACCTACTCCCGTTGCCCCAGTTACTGTGTCTATCCATCTCATCGGGGTCTTCCTCTCCTGTACTGTCCCTCCACCCTTGCGAGCATAATGTCCTTCTCCAGGGACCGGTCCCATCCTGCCCATGCGCCCAAAGTATGTGAGATGGCACTTTAAAATCCTAGCCTTCAAGGAGAAACTTGGTTTCACCCTCTCCTAGATAGACCTATTTGTTTCCTTGGAGATACATGGTATGTTCAAGACTCTTCTCCAGCAACACAACTCAAAATAATCGATGCTTTTCCTGTCCTCTAGGGTCGCTCTAATCAGAACAGATCTGACTGACTGACAGCAGTGGGCTGGGAGGGGTTTTCTCCCTCAATAAGAATAGTGCAAGCACATTATACAACTGTTTAGCCTGCCAGGATTAGAATCAACCATAAAAGTCTGAAGTCACTTCAGCCAGGTATAAGATATGACACCCTCCTACCCGCATTGGGCTCACAGTCTAGGGAGTAGTATGTAACGGTCTCTGTAAAATGATAAAAAATCATCAGCTCCTGTCACACAAGCATGAGCAAAGCAAAGGACAGCACATGCCCGATCCCAGGCCTAATGAAAAGTCTGTCTTGTCTATCTTGTCTGTCTGTCCTCATAGGGAAACTAATGTCTCAACTAATTTGCAGTTAGTAGACATTAGACTAATTTCTCAGCTGAGTGTACAACTGGACAGCAGCTCTAACTGATGTGTTATATCTGAGAAGAGTGGTGAAATTAGCTCATTAGCTGCTGTGAAAGCAGCTGGCGACACATGAAATGCTAATGTCCACTCACTCCCAACTCAGGGACCACCTTGCTGACCCCTGGGACTTAAATCTTTCACAATGTGGAACACAGGAGAGGTATTACCCCACTCTCCTTGCTCTGAAATGGCATGCTATGATCACTGGAAAAACCCTTAGTACCTTTTAAATTCACAAAGAAAGTCTGTGGCGATGTAAAGCCCAGGATCATATTCCAGAACCATGCTCTAACAGGCTCCACACAACTTTCCAACCAAACCGGCACATGTCCACAAACATTTGAAACAAAGAAGGCGAGAGACTGTAGGTCAGGAAATGGGAGAAAAGGTATTACTATAAGAACATGACATACAATCAGGAGAAGATAAAATAGATGAATGGGATCTTCTAAGAATCAAATCCCTATGCACACCCAAAAACTTCTCCAGCAAGGTAAAAAGGGAAGCTACAGACTGGGAAAAAGTATTTGGTTATGACATGTCAGATAAGGAACTCATATCCAAAATTTGTAAAATACTTGAGCACCACAACAAGATAAAGGTAAATAATCCAATAGAAAACTGGGCACAGTATATGAACAGACACTTCACCAAAGAAGACATTCAGATGGCTAACAAGCATATGAAATGTTCAAAATCCCTAGCGCTAAGAGAGATGCAAATCAAAACAACTATGAGATATCATCTCACCCAGTCAGAATGGCAAAATTTAACAAAACAACAAGCAACAAATGCTGGCGAGGTTGTAGAGAAACTGGAAACCTTACTCACTGTTGGTGGGAGTGTAAAATGGTGCAACCACTGTGGAAGGTGGTATGGCGCTTTCTCAAAAAGTTGCAAATAGAGATACCATTTGACCCAGCAATTCCACTACTGAGAATATATCCCAAAAAGACCATAACTGACATCCAAGCAGATATATTCACATCCATGTTTATATCAGCTTTGTTCACAATAGGAAGGAGTTGGAAACAACCTAAGTGCCCATCAACAAACGAATGGCTAGAGAAGCTGTGGTATATTCGCACAATGGAATACTATGCTGCATTAAAAAACAAGGAAATCACGCAATATTATTCAAAATGGGTGACCCTGGAGGACATTATGCTGAGTGAAGTTATCTCAGTCCCAAAAGGACAAATATCGCATGGTACCACTCTTGTAAAACAGGACTGACCTTGGGGTTGAGGGGGGACTGAAAAAGATGGGTTCAATAATGTATACTGCATTGAAACAGAAGAGGGAGAAAACTGTTTAAAAGGGATATGTGATTAGGTATTTTTGTCATGACAGGAGTCTAGAGTGAAGGCTGCATAGTGGAGTGGACCTGGGGGGAGAGATTGAAAAACAAAGAATTTTTCTTTTACTTTTCCAAGAGGGTAGTGAACTGGGGAGGGGGGGGAGGGTTGAGAGGGGAGAAAAGTGCAACAATGAATGAATGGAAATCCAAAGTCTCTGCAAATTTTCACTGAAATTAATAATACATTTTTAAAATAAGAACATGACATTACTTTGTAAATTTGCTAAAAACAACTATTTTAAAGTCAAAATATTTGGGGTGCTCAGGAAAATCACAGCATGCCCAACGTCTGTGCTCAAAGGGCGCACATGCCCTCACATCCAATCTCTTCATTCAATAGGCAACTCTCAACTCGAATACAGCTGCTTTCTACAAGTGACTGTATTTTTAACTGCTGGTGTCTGGACCCACCCTGACCAGATGAAGCAGCCTGTGGGCCGAGATGATGGGCCTGAGAGCTGTGGTTCTCAGAAGCCCCTCAGAGAGGGCCAGCGGGTAGCCAGGATCCCTGACCCTCAATTCATCCCCTGTCCTTTGCACACAGTCAGCTCCACACTGCTAACAAGAATGCCTGCTTCCTAACTCTGCCCACTACACAGTCACACCCAAAGCAACCTGACAAATAGAATAAGACTGTAGGCAAACTGCCTAAAGAACAAAGGGGTCTGTCTTGAAGAAATGCAGCCAAATAGCTCCTTAAGAAGTAAGGCAACAATGAACGAATGGAAATCCAAAATCTCTGTAAATGTTCATCAAAATTATTAAAATAAAATTAAAAAATAAAGAAGTAAGGCCAATGATTTTGAGCATTTTTTCCATCTGTCTGTTGGCCATCTGAATATTTTCCTCTGGGAAAATCTTCCCATGTCCTTTGTCCATCTTGTAATTGTGCTATCAGTCTTTTTCTTGTGGAGGTTCTGTTGTTGTTGTTGTTGTTGTT
>NW_006399917.1:3286347-3287774 GCF_000299155.1 Elephantulus edwardii
ACTCAGTGACTGGGGTAATTGGGATGGGTGTATTGGATATGGTGCGATTGGCAGAGCGGAGTTTAGGGCTGTTGTACATAGGGTCGCTATGAGTCGTAAGCGACTCGACAACACATAACAACAACAACAATAAGACCATTATTGTAGAAATAGAAAAATAACTAGTAAAACCTGTATGAGGAGTCAAGGTGGGATAGGGTGGGAGCAGAGGGGTGAGAAGGGGGTGGGGAGAGAAAATCATAGGGTTGCATGACTTGATGGGTAGAGGGAGGGGTGAGTAAAGGAAATGGGAAGATCCAGCAGAAAAAGTGAAAAACAATGTATACGAACTTTGTAAGTAAACCAGCATAAAATAAAAAATTTATTTAGGAAAAATAAAGAAGGCAGGCCAGTGAAATGCATCTCACATACTTTAAAGGCATGTTGTCAGGAGGGGCCAGTTCCTGGAGAAGGACATTGTGCTCAGCAAAGTAGATGGTCCTGGACAAAGAGGAAGAACCTCCCAAGGACTGACGCAGGGGCCGCAGTAATGGGCTCAGGCATCACAAAGATTGTGAGGATGGCACACATCTGGCAGGTTTTCATTCCGCTGGACGCTGGGTCACTATGACTGAGTGCCGATTTGAAGACACCAAAAAACAGGAGCAACAGGCAACTGTGTGGACAAAGTGGTGGTTCGGTGCAGAAGTCCAGCCGTCCATTTAGAAGACGCAAATTCGATTCCCAACCAGTGGACCACACGCCCAGAAGTCACCACCTGACGGTGAAAGCTTACAGTGTTATATTATAATGCTGAGTACATGTCTGACGGGATACCAAACTAAGACTCGGAGGAAAGGTCTGGCAACCTATCACCAGAAATCAGTCAAAAAAGCTCTGTGGATCACAATGTTCCAAAGTACAAATGACCAAGGGCAGACAGCGTCTACAGCGTCTTGTTATGATGCGCTTGAGGTCACTGTGAACTGGGCATTGGATTGAAGGTGCTAACAGCAGGCAAACTGTGACTCACAAACTAACACAGATCCACACCCTGACAGTAACATGCACACATGCTTACAGGCAGAGAAGAGCAAAAAACAAAAACAAGACCACTTCATCACCATAAATTATCTCACAAGCTGTTTATACCATCTTTGTTGGTGTTACTGTTTTTAAGTGCCGTTGAGTCATAGTCAACTCATAGCGGCCCTATGAACAAAAGTCCTTGACACTTGCTTGACTTTCATCCTTTCTCCAGGTTTATAAGGTTTCTGAAGGCAAGCTATTACGGAAGTGGATGCCACTCCTGCTTCCAAGCTTGTTTTAATCGGGGAGCGCCACCAAACACTGTCCACCATGAGTAACCGTTATCACATTTGACACATCAGTGTCACAGTTTTCAGCTTCACAGTGACCACAAGTTACCACTGTATGGCAAGTGGACA
>NW_006399917.1:3288242-3301248 GCF_000299155.1 Elephantulus edwardii
ACTCACAGCAACCCTATGAATGAAAGTCCTTGACACTTGCGTGACTTTCATCCTTTCTCCATGTTCGTAGAGTTTCCCGAGGCAAGCTATTTACAAAAGTGGATGCCACTCCTGCTTCCAAATACCATCTATATGAAAATCTAAATGGTAAATAAATCCACTGCATTCCAGAACCCTCAGCTAACTACATACATACAAATGAATTATGAAAAATGTTGTTCTGTAATTCCGACCAAAGAGAAAGGACCAACAAAGCACAAGTATAATGTTGTTGTTGTGACTGTTGTTGTTGTGTGCCCTCAAGTCGCCTATGACTCATAGTGACCCTATGTGCAATAGCTCTGAGCCCTGCCTTATCCTGAGCCAGCTTCGTTTAATCACTGAAGTAATTTATTTAGTCACAGGTGAAGGTATGTGTCATAGCCATATAACCTTTCCAAAGTCATATAACCTTTGAAAGGGGACACTGGAATTGTTCTACAGAGCATAAAAATAAAAACGAAACAAATTTGCTAAGGGAAGTCATTAAGTAAAGCAATTGCTTCTGTTTTCCCAAACATAAATCTAATCCATTTGAAAAAAAAATTATGCTCTTTTAAACGTTGACACTAAGAGAGAAAGGTCATCAATTCATAGTCTTAAAGTCTCTCTAAATGAGAAATAGGTTTTTATTAGTTTTATTAGGCATTCATTACCATTTGGCTTCTAAAAATCATTCAAACATAATAAACTTAGAAAATGGATTTTCAAGCCAAGCACTCATGTGCTGTGTTTTCACATCCAAATGCTTAAGTGAAAGAAATGTATAAAAGAAGATGCATACAGACACCATGTATTTGGATTTGTTGCTCTGGGGGGATTACACACACACACACACACACACACACACACCCCTGTTGCCACATATGCCTCTAAACAAAAAAATTCTTGAGAAATCTCAGAGCAGTTATCCTGGTGCCATCAACTTTCAGCTAAACAAGAGGCAGGCCTACAAAATGAACAATTACATCCAGGAGGTCTTGCTCCTCAGAACAATCTACTATGCAAGACCAAAAGGGCAGCATTTGCCCTGAAAGTTTGTTCAGAAGGTGGGCTGTGTTCAGATGGAAGGACATACAGACACAGAACCACACAGAAGAAGCAGAAACAGTCCAGTTACCTTGTGTAATTAGTTAACAGTAATTAGTGTCATTAAACAAAATGTGCAAGAATGGTTAGATGGAAAATCAATATGCTCTTAAACTTTCTCTAGGGCAGGGCATGCAATCCCATCCCAGGCATATACTCAAACTTTGAATTCGCACACACACACATATTCATATTCTCTCTCTCTCCTCCCCCACCTCCCTCTCAAGAAACCTCAAAACATGTCTAACAGTTGAAAACTAGAAACTACCCCATAGCCATCAACAGCAAAATTGAAAAAACATTGTGGTGTGGTCATATAATTGAAAACACACAGAATGAGAATGACTAGGATATTGCTCTAAGCAACAACATGGGTAAACGGTCATAAATACATTGTTGGGTGAGACCCCAGGCATAAAATAATCAGTCAGGTGGTATAATTCCATTTTTGCAAATGTTCAAAAGCATGCAAACCCAACTACGATGCTAGAAGACACGTGGAGAACAAACTCAAGGGGAACTTAATGAATGAAGGGGCTTCTGGATTGTTCTATTTCTTGATCTGGGTGATGGGTACACAAGGCCTTTCAAATTGTGACATTATTACGCATATGTTTTTGTTGTTAGGTGCTGTCATAACAAGTAAGAATCATAGCAACCATAAGAACAACAAACCTAAATCCTGTCCTGTGCCGTCCTCATCATCTCTTGACACTTGAGCCCACCGCTTAAGTCACTGTGTCAATCTATTTCATGGAGAGTGTCACTGGCCCTCTGTCTTTCCAAGCATGATGTCCCTTTCCAAGGAGTAATAGCCTCTCCTAAGTAACATGTCTACAGTATGAGAAAAGAAGCTTTGTCATCTTTGCCTCAAAAAACACTCTAGATGTACTTTTCCCAAGACATATCTGTCTGTTCATTTGGCAGTCCATGGGATACTCAGCTTCTTCACCACAACTCAAAGGCATCAATTCTTCTATTTGTATGGTGGCTTAGTGGTACGGAGTTGTGCTGTCAACCCAAAGGCACACAGTTCAAATCCACCAGGTGTTCTGTGGAAGAAAGCTGAGCAATCTCCTCCTGTACAATTTACTGCTTCTAAAAACCCACTGGAGGGGCAGTCATGGGTCAGTTCTGACTTTATGCTACATAACAAAAACAACATTATACCTTAAAGGTAATTTTACCAAAAAAAACCCAATTTTTTAACAAGAGTTGAGAAGGAGGCAGGGGAGAACCTTGTCCAAAGTTACTCAGCTAATAAATGGCTAAACCTAGATCATAGCGCACTCTGCCCAAATCACCTCCTCCTCCCACGCCAAGTCTACAACTACATTTCAAAAGGACTTCCCAGCCCTGCTGTGTTCTACGTAGCTTTTGTTTTGTTTTGTTTTTTCCTGAATGAAATCTATCCTCTCTTTCCGTTCATAAGGAAAACGCCCAGTTATCTCTAAGTGAGAGGAACCCAGCCCCAACTCATGAGTGGACTGGGATTAAGCTAACCAGCACCTGGAGAAGAGTATTGAGGGCACCATGGACTGCTAGGAAAACAAACAGATTCATCCTGGAAAGGGTCAAACCGGGCGGCTCCTTGGAGGTAAGGATTCTGAGGCTTCGTCTAACATACTTTGGACATGTTGTAAGGAGGGACCGGTCCTTGGAAAGGGACATCATGCTTGGTAGGGTGGATTGATTTGGTGACTGGGGCAATTGGGATGGGTGTGTGTCGGAGATGGTGCGATTGGCTTAGGACAGAGCGGAGTTTAGGGCTGTTGTACATAGGGTCGCTATGAGTCGCAGGCGACTACACGGCACATAACAACAACAACCACCTCCCTTTGAAGACTAACACGTGCCTGATCTAAGCTTTGGCCTGTGCAATTGCTCCACATACATCTGAAAGTCAGACAATGAAAATCAAGACCTAAAAAAGGATTGAGGTCTTTTCATTATGGTGTTAGCAAAGAGTATTGAAGATTTCATAGACTGTTAAAAGAACAAGCCAATCTGTCTTGGAGGAAGTGCAGAGAGATGGTCCTTAGAGGCAAACATGGTGAAACTTCATCTGACATACATACGCTGGGCATGTTATCAGGAGGGGTGAGTCCTTGGATAAAAGACATCGTGCTGGGAAAGGCAGAGGGTCAGAGAAGGAGAGGAAGACCTTCCCCAACATGGACTGACACAGTGACTGTAGTGGTACACCTGAGCACGACCCTGAGGATGGGGCAGGACAGGGCACGCTTCCAACTGGTTGCTCATGGAATCACTATGGGTCATAATCTACTCAACAGCACCTAACAACAACAACTGCAGTTGCAGTATTTAGTTCAGAGCTGGACACATAACCCAAACCAGATCAATTAACTTCTTGGCTGAGGTTTTAGAAAATGAACAATACCAGTTGTTCTAGATGAGTGGTTCTCAACCAAGGCTAGTTCTGCCTTGAGGGCCACTTGGCAGTATCCGGAGACATTCTGAATCAGAGGGTGCAGCCGGAGTGCTCTCTGGAAGAAAGAATGATGAGGCTTCACCTCTCATACTTTGGGCACGTTACTAGGAGGGGCTATTCCTTGGAAACAGGCTTGATGCTGGGAAGGATGGAGGGTCAGTGAAGGAGAGGAAGACCCTCAACCAGGTGGACTGACACGGTGACTACCACAAGGGGCTGTAGTGTGTCAGAAAGTGTGAAGACAGCACAGGATAATCGGACAGGGTTCAGATCTGTTGTTCATAGGGTCGCTATGAGTTGTACTCAACTCGACAGTATCCAACAATAACAAAGCCAACCTGGGTGGAAAGTCTGGTTGATATCTAATGTGAAGGCCAGAAACGCTGCTAAACATCCTATGACGTGCAGGACAGCTCCCACCACAAAGAACTGTCAGGACCAAGAGAACAGCAGTGCTCCATATGAGAAACTCGAGCAAGGATTAAAGTCCTGAGGCTATTAACTTAGAAGTGGTACCGTCACATGTGAAGGACGTGCGAGAAAGTGGAGCCACTTCAGAGGACGTGGAAAACACATACACACACAGAGAGAAAAGGGCAGAAAAGGATGAAGGAAGAATGACAATGAATGGCTCCCATTCCGCTGAGTACCTGGATCCAGAGGAACCTGACGCCAATGAGCTGGGGTTCCTGTGCCAATATTTCTTTGTTTTACTATGTCATTTTACATTGGGTTGTCTGTCACTTGCTGCTACAATCCTCCTTCATACTGTCACCCAGTGTTGTATCTTGTGCCAAATTCTACAAGGAATATAGAGATGAATCACACAGAGCCCTTGCTCCTCAGGGAACTTGCAATCTTTAACAAAGAAGAAGAAAGGACACTGAGAGATCGAGAACGTGTTTGCTCTGGCTTCCTCACGCTCACTCACACGATCCCGCTCTTCTAACTGCTGGCACATCAAAACCGACCCACAGCAGACCCTTCAGTGATGTTTCAGAGGCTGTAAACTGCACAGGAAGGGCTGGTCCATCTCTGTCCCTTGGGGTCACTCACTGGTGGAAACCCCAGAGGGGGACCGCCTCTCACCTTGCCCACAACTCTCTCCATCACCAGAGCTCCTCAGATGATGCCCAGCTACTAATAACGACTGTTCTGATCAGGCCCCGGGTAGATGGATCCTTACAGAAAGGGAGAAAAATGTAGAACATAATTCATATTCTTGAAAAGCCCAGACTCACTGCAATGCCTGAGCCTGCAGGACTACCACAAGCCTTAACTTGAACCAAAACTCCCTAAGGGTTACCTTTTAAGCTAAACAGCAGAGTGACTCATAAAATGTATTACCAATAAGTACTTCATGCCTCTAAAAGAAACAAAAAAATCAATTGTATGAAACAAATTGCCCACAATTACTCTAACGCAAAGATGAAGGGGTAAGAGGCAGGGCGAGGATTACTGCAAACAAGCTATCCAGAATGGAATGAATGAGGACGCTGACTTTGTGAAAAATGTAACCACGTTCACAGAACTTTTTTGTTGTTGTTGTTACTGAACAATTTGTGTGGTAATTGTTAAGTGGGAAAAGGAATTTTCTGTGTGAAGTTTCACCAAAAAGTTGGGAGTTTTTTTATAAAACACAGAAGAATAGGGCTTAGTAAAGAGCATGCAAATAACTGAACAAGGTGGAATGCCTAGTGCTATGGGTGAGAAGAGCTGAGGACATTGAGACATAATAAATATGGAATAAGTACAGCTGGCCTTTCCAATGAACTTGGAAGGACCCTGCTTGGAACACAGACAGCTCCCAAAAGACCCCCAGAAAGCTCAAACGGATTCAATCTTTTTCCTAGGGAGGAAAAAAACTTCCTTTAATCCCATTTGAGAACCTACCACAACATTTTCTGACATAGAAGCAGTGAGATTTGTGTCTGATTGATTCACTTATGTCTCACTGCCCTGTCTTCTCTGGCCCCTGTCACATTATCTGCATGGGATCAAATAAACAATGTTGTTGTTGTTGTTTACCACTGAGTCCCGAGCCCAGCTACAGCTACCTCTCCAGTGGGTTTTCAGAGGCTGAAAATCACATGGGAGGAGATTGTCCATCTTTGTTCCACAGGACAGCTTGGTGGATTCAAACCGTGTGTCTTTGGGTTGCCAAAGTCCTTTATCATTACGCCCCAAGACTCCTTTAGCACATGACAAACCCAACCAACCCACTGCCATCATGTCAGGTCCCATTCAGCCATCCTCCGTTAGCTATCCCACGGAGCTGTACCTCTTCCCACGATGAGACCGCCCATCTTTCTCCCTTCAAGCAGCTGGTGAATTCAAACTGCCGACCTCTCACTCTGGAGCACAGCATGTGATACATTGCACCACCAAGGTTAGCCTCCAACAGACACCAGAGGACAGCACAGGCTCAGGCAAGGTTTCACTTGTTGTATATAGGGTCATTATAGACGGCAGTGGCTCCACACCTATTAACAACTATTGTGGTGTTGGGGAAAAATACTGAGTAGACCTGAGTATACTGCTAGAAGAAAAAATGAGTTCATCCTGGGGAGGTTGAAACCAGGCTGCTCCACGGAGGCAAGAATTCTGAAGCTTCGTCTGACATACTTTGGAGATGTTGCAAGGCGTGATCAGTCCTTGGAGAGGGATGGTTATGCTTGGGAGGGTGGAAGGACAGCGCAGGAGAGGAAGACCCTCCAAGAGAGGGATTGATTCAGTTACTGAGGTAATGGGGGGAAGGTGTGTCAGAGAGAACAAGGTTGGCTCAGGATAGAGCAGGTTTCAGGGCTGTTGTATATAGGGTCACTATGAGTTGCAAGTGACTTGATGGTACATAACATCTGGATATTTGCATGGTAAGTCAAGGCCAACTTATTAGAGCAACAGGACTGAGTGGCAATAAGCTTGCTATTATCGTAACTGCTTTCACTACAGAAACTGAGAGCAAAATTTTTTCCTGCCTATCAGCTAGCAATAGATAATGGTATCATACTCAAAATTATGACTGACTTCATTCCCAGACATCCTGTAGGCAACAGAACTCTTTTCTCCTTCATATTAACTTTAAGTTAACTTTTAAGTTTCCAGGAATCTCAAATACAATCCCTGAATAAGATGGGGCTGAAGAAACAGTACACTTCTCTTCTTCCTCCACCAGCGCAGTAGTATCACCAGGACACACAGGAACAGAGTATGGCAACCACTGTGTTACAAAGATTGCTGGGTGTGTGGGTGGCTGGCAGATAGTTTAGGGGCTTATTCAGAGCAGTCTACATACTTCGGGACATACAGAACACACACACTCCAATGTTGGCTCCAATGACTAAGATCATGAACCCTTCTGCTCAATGTATCAGTGAACTTCAATTTAAAATAAAAATGTAATGACCCCAGAGTCCAACGTTTCACATGATGAGTATAATATTGCTGCTGTACTAAGTTGCTGTTGTTGTCATTGCTGTTGTGTGCTGTCAAGTCAGAAACGACCTACAGCTGACCCTCCGGTGGGTTTTCAGAGGCAGTTAATCACACAGGAGGAGATTACCCATCCTTTTCCCGCAGAGCAGCTGGTGTATTCAAACCGCGTGCCTTTGGGATTGCAGCACAGTTTACACTAAGCCACCAGAGTGGGTAAACTGTGCACCTATAAAAAATTATTCCGGCAAATGTGTGGGAGATATGTTTACAGCAACAATCAAGAAATAAAAGCACAGCTGCTGAGGCTGCTTAAGTACAAATACACACTTCAAGGGATTTGGTTTCTTACACTGGAGTTTAGTGTCATTGTTGCATGTGGCAACCCAGCTAACTGGCCAGGTATCTTGTTTTACTGCTTCTCTTCTCCAAGGTCCTCGACTAGTGCCTCGGGTCTTAAGAGCCTGCAAATGTCCATCAAAAGTACAATCTGTCTGTATTCACCTTGAGCAAAGGAGGGGAAAGGAAAACGAGAAATAGTAGGAGAAAGGGGAGTGGGTGGCTCATGGTCTCCAGGAACAACTGCCTTCCTTTGTGACAAGAAAAGAAAGGGATAGTTCAGCAAATATTACTGTTTTGATCAAATATTCCATAGAAGAAATCTGACCAAAGGGAGGAAAATAGAGAAGTTATTCCAAATTCTCATGGACTCTACTGCAACCACTGAAGCTGGATGTTGTTGCGGTGTTGTTATTGTGTGCTGTGGAGCTGGAACCGGCCCATAGCTGATCCTCCAGCAGGTTTTCAGAGGCACTAAATCACACTAAAGGGCATTTGTTTGAATCCACCAGCTGCTCCACAAGAGAAGGACGGGCAATCTCCTCTTGTATGATACCCTACTTCTAAAACTCTGCTGCAGGGTCAGCTATGAGTCGGTTCCAACTCAACAGCACACATCAACAAACCAACTCAACAGCACACAACAACAACAACAACGACAAATCTTCACCTGCAGACAGATGGAGGGTGGACTGCAGTGCAGTTTTCTGAATCTCCGAAGATACTACCTGAGATAATGGTCAGACGTTAAGCAAAAAAATATCCCCTGAAGCTTTCTTTAAAGTAAACAACAATAATTTAGCTTTAATTAGTAAAGAATATCTGGCATGTGCATTGTGCTGTTTAAAGCCTATTTATATGGGATCAGATAGAAAACAGTAACTCAAAAGATTAGAAATGTAAGGGGTGATGAATTTATGCTAAGGTTGGCGACATTAGGTGTTGCTGGGCCAATGCCAAGTCATAACCCAAAGTACAACAAACTGAAGCCCTGCCTGATTCTGACACTCTCTGAGGCCCTTAAATCTATTGCTGCATCACTGTAGCAACTCATCTCACTAAGAGTCTTCCCCTCCTTCCACTTTTCCTAACATGATGCCCATTTCCGAGGACTGGTCAGAGGACTGGCCCCTCCTGACCACACACCCAAAGGCATGTGAAGCAAAATTTCCACCATCCTTGTCTTTTATGGAGCACCCTAACTGCACTTCTGCTAAGATCAATTTGTCTGCTCTTTCGGCAGTCTCAGGGAGTAGTCAATATCCTTTGCCCACACCACTATTCAAAAGCATCAACTCTTCAGTCTTCCTTAGTTACTGTCCAACTTTCACAAACCTACAAAGCAAAGAAAAATACCACCGCTGGGGCCAGGCACACTTTAAAGGTCTTTAAACTGACATCAACTTCGAAGCACCTTAAAGAGTCTCTCGACAGGAAATGTGCCCAGTGCAATCCATCTTTCTGACGCCTTGACTACTCTTCCACAGGCTGAGCATCGATGGAAAGAGGGGACTAGTGGCTGTACAACTTGAAAAATGAAATCAGCATTGTTGAACTGTGCTTGTCAAAACTGTTGAATTAGAACATTCTAAGCAAGAAATAAAAAAATTTTTAAAAAATTAATAAGAAAATTAAGTGCCAAGAAAGACTATATCTTAGATGACGAAAATCACCACGAAGCAGCCGTATCTTCAATATAATGCCATGCACGCACGCATGCAGAAGGGACAAATGCTGCAAAAATAGTTAACCACAAACACTGAAAATAGATCCTTCTGGATCAGAGAATTTTCTAGACAGCTGAAGGCTGACCTCTCTAAGCACAAAAGCTATTTTTATTTTAACCATTTTTGGAAGGGAATTGTTTAGTGTGTGCTTTTCTAAGACTATACAGGATGTTCGGTGGTGAGTATACTGTATCTTTATGTACATATGGATGTTGCTATATTTCTCTCTTTAACTGCTATTTCTTGATGTGTTGTGTGCCTTATAGGTGTATGAGTTATTTGTGTGACACATCATGTGCAGACAATACGGTCTATTATTATGATGGCCAGGAGAGCTGCTGAGGCTGTGCTGCTGGGGGCTCAGGGAACAGGCAAGACTGTGTGGGATTAACATAAGGCAGCACGGACGACAGTGGTATCTCAGCTTTAATTACCTACCCCACATTCTTAACAGCCCTCGCTGAGCAAATGTTGGCACTCTCTCATCTAAATGCAGGCCAAGGTCAAAAGCAGAGATTCTTAACCATTTTTTGTGTCACAGGCTCATAATGAGCTGTAAAGGCTATAGAACCAATTTTGAAAGGGAAATCATTAAAACTTTAGTACTGTATTTAACAAGATCTAATGCCTTGCTGAGGGAGCTCTGGTGGCTTCGTGTGGTAGTCATGTACACACGACCCACAGCTGACCTCCCCGCAGGTCAAAAGTAAAGGCAG
Source organism: Elephantulus edwardii (assembly GCF_000299155.1). NCBI lineage: Eukaryota > Metazoa > Chordata > Mammalia > Macroscelidea > Macroscelididae > Elephantulus > Elephantulus edwardii. The sequence continues at coordinate 3,298,037 of NW_006399917.1, forward strand.
TAAGTCACATGGGAAGAGACTGTCCATCTTTCTCCCACGGAGGAGCTGGTGGATTCGAGCCTTGCACCTTTGGATGGTTCAACATTAGGAAAGGAGAGCATCAGGGATGCGTCCTATCTCTGTACCTTTTCAAGGTATATGCGGAACAGATCATTCAAGAGCCGGGATTTTATGAGGAGTGTGGCATCAAGATTGGAGGAAGATTCATCAACAACTTGCAACTATGCAGATGATATAACCTTGTTTGACAAAACTGAGGACGGCCTGAAGCATGTGCTACAGAAGGTCAAGTACTGTAGTCTTCAATATAGATTAAACATGAAGATTCTCAGCACTGGGCCAATTGATAGCTTCATGATAGATGGAAAAGAGATTGAGTTTAACAACTTGAGCTTTCTCAGTTCCACAATCATCACCCTTGGTACCAGGAGTCAGGAAATCAAAAGATTAATCCAATTAGGGAAGTATTATGTGAGGAACCTCTCTAGAGTGCTGAGGAGGAATGACATCAGTCTAGAGACCAAGGTGCACCTGACTCAAGCCATAGTCTTCACAATTACATCATGCATCAGAGAGCTAGACGATGATTAACAATGACAGAAGAAAAATGGGTGTCTTTGAGTTGTGGTGCTGGAGAAGAGTCTTGAACATATCATGGCTTGCCAAGAAAACAAACAAGTCTGTCTTAGAGAGGGTGAAACAAGTTTCTCCTCGGAGGCTAGGATTTTGAAGCTCCATCTCACATACTTTGGGCATGTGGCCAGGAGGAAATGGTCCTTGGAGGAGGACATCTTGCTTGGAAAAGCACAGGGACAGCACAGGAGAGGAAGACCCTGGATGAGATGGATTGACACAATAACTGGGGTAACAAGGGTAGGTTGGAGTCAATGAGACTGGCTGAGGACAGCACAGAGTTCAAAAGTTCAAAGCTGTTGTACATAGGGTTGCTATGGGTCACAAGTGACTCAAGAGCACTTAATAACAACAAAAACAACCTTTAGATTGGCAGTACAATTCCTTACCACTAAGTCACCAACGTTCCCTCAGTGGTAAGCAACCTTCTCACAGGCCATTTACAGCCTCTGAAAACACTCTGGAGGGTCAGTTATGGGTCATTTCTGCCCCCACAGTGTAAAACTACAGCAAGTGCTCTGGTAGGATTTAGGGAACATGAAGGGTCAACTATGAGTAGCTTCTGACCTGACGATACACAACATCAATGTTCTGGTGGTACAGTCAGTAGAGGGTTGCCTGTTAAGTTACAGGTGGCGTCTCTCTGACAGATCCAATCCACCAGCTGCTCCTTGGGAGAAAGATGGGCAATCTCCTCTCAGGCGCTCAACTATCAGTTGGCTCTGACTTGACAGCAATGAGTTGAATAGCAACCAAATATTCAATGTAATGTCAACATTATGATGAGCACATATGGTATTTTGAAGAAACATGTAACTGTGACATAATATGAAAACCACTACAATTTCACTTATTATCACCCTTATTGCCACAGAAATTGCTAATGCTACTGGGTTTGTGGACTAAATTCATAGTCAAAAGAGTCATCACACTTCTGTTCTCAATGTCAGTTATAGTTGAGGTCATTTCAATTCATGTCAACTTTACATATATTGCAATACAACACAATTTAGCCTAGTCCCAGAACATAATTTTTTAAAGACTTCTCCCCCTTCATTTCCTACAATCAACACAGAGAAAATACAATACTTGTGGATTTTCAGAGATTCCCATAATCCCTGTGCATCACAAGAGGTACTGAAAACTCTTAAATTTCACAAATGCCCTACTTTTAATTCAATGAAAACAAAACTGGTGGCCATTCTATGAAATAATGAGATACACATTATTTTGCAACACTCTGTTAACCTGCGAGAGCAGGGTTTAGGGCTGTTGTACATACGGTCACTGTGAGTCACGGGTGACTTGATGACACATAACAACAACAACAACAGTATTAACCTGCTATAACCCAAAGTGCTAAAGAGCAACCATGTCAGTCTAGAGACTAAGGTGTGCCTGGCTGAGGTCTTTCCAATTGCATACTATGTCTCTGGGAGCTGGATATGAATAAAAGGACGACAGGAGAAGAATAGATGCCTCTGAGTTGTGGTCTCGAAGAATATTGAAAACACCATGGACTATCAGGAGATCAAACAGGTCTGTCCTATAGAGGGTGAAACCAAGTTGCTCCTTGAAGTCAAAGATTTTTAAGTTCTTTCTAACATATTTTGGGTATCTTGTCAGGAGGAGCAGTCCCTGGAGAAGGACATCATGCTTGGAAGGGTGGAGGCTCAGTACAGGAGAGGAAGACCTAGTGACGGTGGTAGTGGGGTCAGCTGTGTGAGAGATAGTGAGACTGGCTCGTAATAAACCAAGATTCAGAGCAGCTGCTGCTGTTCACCGAGTCACTGTGAGTCACAGTCAACTCAATGGCATCTAACAACAACATTAACCTGTTGACCTATCTTTTATTTTTATTTCTTGTAAGTCTGTCCAGTTTGATTTTAGGGTTTGAGGTTTTTTTTAATTGTAATTTAAATAGACGTTTACAAAAGCACACTGATTCTCCATTCAACCATTTATGCACATTTTGTTTTATAACAGTAACTACAATACCCACAATGCAATTCCACCCTGTGATTCTCATTCCTTTAATCCTCTTCTACACCTTCCTCTCTTTTAGGTGTTACTGTTAGGCTAAAGCTGCTTTTGAATTAGATGTCTGGTGATCTTAAGGACTGAATGCCTTCCTGGTGATACTGTTTCCTTTTTTAAGCCAGTCTATTGTCTGGCTGAAAGTGGAGCCATGAGAAGAATTTTGTTCTGGGTTCAAAGGATGAATAAAGGCCTTATCTTGGGGGTTCCACCAGTCTCTATCGGACCATTGTGTCTGGCCTTTTTTTTCTTAAATAGTGTGAGGCCACAATAATGAACACAAGTATGTTCAAGCCCATTGTGTGGCTACCGATTGTGTTAAGCCATCTCACTGCACCTTCCTTCTCTCTGCCTCACTAAGCATGACGTCCTTCCCTCTGTTTGATGTGTCCAAACAAGACAAGCCAAAATCTCACCATTCTCACTTCTAAGAGCCACCCTGGTTTACTTCTAAGACTGAATCGTTCATTCGTCTGGCAGCCTGTGTGCGTACATTCAATATTTCATCAACAGGAGGGATTAGTAAAAACTGAAGTATCAAT
>NW_006399917.1:3301348-3320941 GCF_000299155.1 Elephantulus edwardii
CCCCCCCCGTCCCCTTCTAGTTCACAGACTTTCCTGGATTCTATCCTCAGACTTTGGGTAAAGAATCTTCAACGAAAGAAATCCCAAAGGCAGTAAAGAATATAAATAGAGAGAGCTATAAAACTCAAAGACAGCTGCTACCACCAGGCACATCTCTCGGGACATCCAACACATGAATAATATGGCACAGTCATCCTCACCATTCCAAGACAAGCATAAACCCAACAAGGCAATAGGATGATAGGAAAGCCAGGCAGAAGCTATCATGATCAAGGTCTGCAATGAAAAAGTAAAATGCCATGTAACAATCAAACATGGGAAGCAAATTTCAACTGAGGAACTGAAGCATCCATGAGACAAGTATGGGCACCATTTCTCCAAAACGGAAAATCTCCATTAAAAAAAAAACAATGCAACCTCCCTCAAATGTAATGGGCACTCCATTCATGGAGGATGGTCCTTATTGCCTGATTGGTCTTTGCATATGGCAATTTAGTCCAATATAGGAACAGCTTCACTTCCTGATAGAGATGGAAAGTTGTTTCATGGAGCTTTTTTCCCTATCAACTTTGTATTATCCTTGCCAATGAGAGGCCAAGAAAAGTATGGCAAAGCAAAGGCCAGTATTTGTTAGAATTTCAAGAAAGTTAGTTGGGTTGCAGCTCACAGGGCGGAAGCAGCAGGCAACCAGGAGAGTTTTTCTCTAGCATGCGCTTAACCAAGTCTCCACTGGCATCTATGGATTTTTCCAGATGTAGTTCCAGCATCATTTCTGCCCTTCTCAGACCCCTGAGAAGGGTGCTCTCCCCAAGGTCCCCCAGGCACTGAAGGTCCCCCAGGCACTGGGCCCTCCCCCTATCTCAACACAGGTCCCAGCACTCAGTCTTTTCCCCCCATACACTCCTCCAGGCTGGAATTCCCTTCTAAGAATCCAACATGCCTGTATCAGAGTGTCTGCTAAAATGTAATTAATGTGTGAGTCATAACTTACTTGACAATAACACATCAAGGTCCTGTGGATCAACTTTATAGAACAAAAGAAATCAACAAGAGAAAAGCACTCTTTTCTGATCTTACCCAATATTATGTAGAGAAACTATGAACACCAGGATTTTAAACAACCATATGCACATTGTTGGAGGTAAAGGTAGACATCTAACATTTTCACATGAATATACTCATTTACTTTAAGTGAATAAAGACTACTGGGTACCAAGAGCACTTATATGATGGTGAACAGGTTTCAGAGAAGACCAACAGGGACGAGGGAGAAAGGCCTAGGGGTTGTTGTTGTTGTTATGTGCCATCGAGTCATTTGCGACTCATAGCGACCCTATGTACAACAGCCCTAAACCCTGCTCTATCCTGTGCGAATCTCATTGCCAGTTCTAAAAAATCAGCCAATGAAAACACGACAGATCACGAAAACCTGACCCACGACCAATCACTGGGCTGCAGTCCATCATCGCGTACCAGGTTGTCATGACCTGGATGACTCTAGAAGACTGTTAACAACACGCCTCTGGTTCATACCTTTTTTCAGGCCTTTTGTTCATACGGTCACTATGAGTAGTGTTCGACTTGATAGCAATCAATAACAACAACAGTGGTAAGGAGTTACATTGCCAAACCAAAGGCACACGGTTCAAATCCACCAGCTGCTCTTCTGGAGAAAGATCGGCAATTTCCTCCCAAGACGTTTACAGCCTCTGAAAACCTGCTGGAGGGTTACCTATGACTGGGTTGTGACTCCACCAAAGACAACAACAACTGTATGCAAACAGATGATCTCATTTTAGACCCTCACTCCAAGAACACTCTTATCCTCATTTGACAGGAATGCAGACCATCCTGGGTCCTGTGACTGTGCTGGAGACAGTAGGGCTGACACTGGGGCTGGAGACAAATGTGTCACAGTCCAGAGTGGGGACAGAACTGTAACATTATTTGGAAAAGGAGATGGAGTCAGCCAATGTGGTGTAAGCCTGTTTCACCACCAGACATGCAGAGAATAGGCACCTCCATGGGGAGGCATATGAGACAGGAAGAGAAGGCTCAGGGGATGCTCCCTGGAGGAAAGGACCCTGCATCTTTAAGAAGCAGTAGTCGGGCAGGGAAGGAGAGGAGGGAGATGCAGCATGCCCTGGGCACCGTGCCGGGACCACCAGAAGTTATTACAGAATCGGATGTTAAATGCAGAGTCAGTCAATGAGGTGACTGGGTCACATTTCCAACAGATCACCATGGATGCCATGGAGAGAGTGGGTGTGACGGCAGGAAATAGAGATAGACAGATGACATGCCAGGCAGGGTTATTGTTGTTAAGTGCTACTGGGTCAACTACACCTTGCCCTATGAACAAGAGAGCAAAACTCCCAACCCTGTACACATCCTCACAATCTCTGCCATGCACAAGTTCACTGTTACGGTCAATATATCAATACATCTCATTAAGGGTCTTCATCTCATGACATCTTTCTCCAAGCACTGAGACCTCCTGACAGCATGCCCAAAGCTTGTGACACAACATTTCACCACGCTTACGTCAAAGGAGCACCCTGGCTACACATCCTCCAGGGCAGACTTGATCATTCTTTCAGCAGTCCGTGGGCTATGCCCAGGTACAAATGCCTGTTTACCTGTCTCTATCCCCAAGGCAACCATCAGTCCCTAAGGTGCAGGCTGCTGTGTAACTAAGGCATGGCCCAGACCTGGGACCTCAACTAGCATGACGACAACATAAACAGAGGGAAGGACCTGAAGTAGAGGATGATGCAGGAGGGAGAACCAGGAAGACTGGGTGAATGACTGAACGTGAAAAGTGAGGAAAGGAAAGACGGGCGATGAGTAGTCAGGACAACGAGGTCACACAAGACGACAAAAAACAAACAAACAAAAAAATTGTTTTCAACTCCAGAAATCTGAATACAAATTTCACTTCAACGTAAATCTGTGTCAATTGCTCAATCCCCTAGGGAGAAGAGTCAAGGCTGTACAGACAGTAAACCAGGTAGACTGCAGCTCACGGCGTAAATCCCTCTCACCTACCACGTCCACTCTGGCATTCCAGGGAAAAGCCTGGACATATAAATGAATGTGAAGAGAAAGTGCTTCCACTTCTCTTCATGGAAAGAGAGACAATACAAAAGTGTGCTTAGCCAATTTTTTTAAATGATCTGGAAAAGGTCATCCCTGGGAAACCAGAAAAGATGGCTTTTTCTTTTTCTATGTCATACAAATCATTATCTCCTGTGTCCCTGAGACAGCACTGACTCATAGCTGACCCTCTACTGGGTCTTCTGATGCTAAAATACGCACTAGAGGAGACTGCCCATCTTTCTCCCTCAGAGCTGCTGGTGGATCAGAACCGCCAAAGAGGAGAAGACTTTGGCTTAACAACCTCCTATGGACTTCGGCCCCAAAGCCCCCTAATTGTCAAAATTTACATGGCCAGGGAAATCTAACATTGGAATTCAACTGGACAGACTTGTTTTTCCGGGTCTACAAGTTTTCTGCCTTTGACAGGATACAGCCTTACACTTCTCTGTGGCGCAAGTTAGAAGAAAATATTTGTGTTCTCCTCCTCTGACAGGTTTGTGCCTTAACTAGGTCCAGCTTTTGCAGGTTTTACTACACTGCTCTTAAAATCTTAAAAAAAAAAAAGCTACTCTTTATTTAAATACATTTTCTTAAACTTCCTTAATCTTTTAGAGGTTAGAATCTACCGTCACTATGTCTAACTTTCCAGGAAAAAAATTATTAGGAGAGATGGGGGCGGGGGATAGCTTCCTATCTTCATTTAAAATATATGACAATAGCAAACAACAAATGCTGGTGAGGTTGTGGAGAATCTGTAACTCTTATTCACTGATGGTGGGATTATAAAATGGTACTATCACTAAGGAAGGCAGTCTAGCGCTTTCTCAAAAAGTTAGAAATAGAAATACCATTTGTCTCTGCAATTCTACTACTGGGAATAAACAGAGCCACAAGAAAACAGATATATGCACACTCATGTTTATTGCTGTGCTATTCACAATAGCAAAGAGACAGAAGTAACCCAACTGCCCACTAACAAACCAACAGACAGAAAAAAAACTACGGTATATTCACACAGTGGAATACTATGAACTCTTAAAACATTCTTCAACATGGGGGAGCCTGGAGGACATTTATGCTCTCAGTCACAAAAGGGTAAATAGTGCATAACACCACTGTTGTAAAACAGGACAGACATGGGTGGCTGGGGAGAAAATGGGAAAAGGGAGGACAGAGAAGGAATGCTGCGTTAGAACAGAAGAGGAGAAGAGCTATCTGAAAGGAATATATGATTAAGTATTGTATGTATGGCAACAATTTGGAAAAAGGGGTGCACTGCAGGGTGGGCTGAGGAAGGGGTGGAAGAAAATGTGAAATAATGAATAAAAAATTTTAAACAAAATGATGTTGTTGTTGTTGTTATGTGCCATCAAGTCACCTACGACTCATAGCGACCCTATGTACAAGAGCTCTAAATGCTGTTCTATCCTGTGCCAACCTAGCCATCTCAAACACACTTATCCCCACCGCTCCAGTCACAGATACGAGAATAAATTATTTCAATGTACAAATACAAGGGCAGATATCTCAAAGTGTTCCAAATGTTTCACTATATAGCTATGAAAGTCTTTAAGTCATGAAACACAATATGAAAACCCAATCTTCATTACCTACAGAAATGAAAAAACTTTCAGGACAGTGTAAAATCAATATTCAAAAGACTGTCACTGCATATATGCAGATAATCACTTAAGAAGAAAATTTGGAGCTGAAATCAAAATGGGGACAAAAATGGGGCCTAGGCTATGTTATGAAGCTGATGAGGCAAACTTTAAGTTTAGAGACTGTTTTAATCAGATCACTTGACTGCACTATCCTAGGAGGAAAAAAGACACTCAACTCATAACTGATCTCCAGAGGGCTTCCGACCCGTAAACTGCATGAGAGGCAACTGGCCCATCTTTCTGTCTTAGAGCCACTGGTAGATTCCAACCATCAGAGAGACGCAGCCTTTGGGTAACAGTACAGCTCCCCGAGCACCACCCCACCAGAGCTTCTTTCCTTCCCAAGAACAGAAGCGAAATGTAATTCAAAGCATCTACCCACAGTTTACAGGATGACAGTGTGGTAGTCTCTTGACAGCACCTATCTCACTTTTTTAAAAAAATTACAGTCATTCACAACACAAGGTTTATTCAACCTAACACAGTGCATTTGCTGAAATTATTATAACTTGAATTCCTATCCTCCTCTGACCTCACAGATAAAAATACCTGGTAACCCTGTGGTAATCTAGTGTGCACTAGGACTTGCTGCCCACTTGCACCTTCGCCTGAGTGCCTCTGAGTAGTGTCCAACCTGCATAACCACACAGGGCAGCCCCAACAAGCCTGTAGCCAACATCGATGTGGTGCATGAGCAAGCTTTTTCCAAAGGAATGTCAAGAGATGAAAGCCCACTACCACAGGACTGTTCCGCATTTAGGGGCTGGGCTCTATGAGGAGAAATGTGGCATCAGAATTAGAGGAAGACTCATCAACAATCTGCGTTATGAAGGTGGCTGACACAACCCTGCTTGCTGAAAATGAGGAGGACCTGAAGTGCTTGCTGCAGAAGGTCAAGGACTGCAGCCTTCCCTGGATTGAAGCTCAACATCAAGAAGACAAAGATTCTCACCACTGGACCAATTGGCAGCATCATGATAGATGGTGAAGAGATTGAGATTGTTAACGCTTCTGTTTACTTTGCTCTACAATCAACACTCTTGGTACCAGCAGGCAGGAAATTTAAAGAAGCATTGCATTGGGAAAGTCAGCTGTCAGAGACCTCTCCAAAATACTGAAGAGCAATCATGTCAGTCTGGAGACTAAAATGTGCCTGATCCAGGCCATGGTCTTTGTAATCACTTGTTATGCATCAGAAAGCTGGACAATGACTAGGGATGATAGAAGGAGAATTGATGCCTTTGAGCTTTGGTGCTGGAAAAGAGTATGAATATACCATGGACTGCTAAAAGAACAAACAGGTTCATCCTGGAGAGGGTGAAACCAGACTGCTCCTTGGAGGCAAGGATTCTGAAGCTTCATCTGACATACTTTGGACATGTTGCAAGGCAGGACCAGTCCTTGGAGAAGGACGTCATGCTTGGGAGGGAGGAAGGACAGCGCAGGAGAGGAAGCCTCTAGATGAGATGGATTAATTCAGTGATTAGGGTAACGGGGGTAGGTGTGTCAAAGACAATAAGATTGGCACAGGACAGAGCAGGTTATGGGGCTGTTATACATGGGGTCACTCTGAGTCGCAGGCGACTTGACAGCACATAACAACAATTAACGACAACAGAATGATTGTCAGATTCAATATCATGAATAGGCTTTCCTATATCTATTAATTGTAAGTTCATTTTTTCACAATATCTAAATATAGGATATATTAGCTTTTACAGAAGTAACTTCATTCTTAACTAAATCCTGTTATGTATATTAAGTATCCTGAACGTGAGTGGTGGAAACAAGTCTTTTCCCCCCATTATTTCAGTGCTTTTCTTGAAATAAACTTTACTTAACAAGCAGACATTCTTTTTATTTTATTTCTATCAACAAGCAAATCAGAATTTAGAGCAGCAAAGGAAATTCATTATAACCACTCTATACTATTTTACAGTTTATGTATTTCATGAATTATGTAATACCAAATGTAGCAATAAAAACAATAATTTGTGGCTCCATGGCAGCATAAATGTATATCATTTCAATAAAATGTTTATAGAATGCAACACGTGATGCTCAGGATACTAGTAAGCGATCTGTCAGGAGAAATGAGTGACACATACTTTTTTCAAGCTTTCAGAAATAAAAGAACCAACCTAAAAATGCAAAGAGAAAAATTAGCACAAAACTGCATGCTGTTGCCACGTGCCATCACATCAGGTATAACCTGTAAGCGTTCTATGAACAACAGTTCTGAGCCCTGTCCTCTCCTATGCCACCCTCACAATCCCTGACATACTGCATTAATTGCCACAGTCACTATGTCAAGCCATCTGGTTGGGAATCTTCCTCTCTCTCATCAACCCTCCACCTTCCCAAGCAAGATGTTCCTGTCCAAGGAATAGCTTCTCCTAGCAACCACCATGCCCATAATCTGTGAGATGAAGCCTTGTCTTCTTTGCCTCCGATGAGCACTCCGGCTGCACCTTTTCCAGGACATAACTGCATGCAGGATAAAAAAACTAAGTCTCTGCTAACAATTGGAACCTAAGCCTCTGCTAGTTTATCTCTCTCAATCCTTATCTGAATGGGGCTCCTAAGGACGAGACAGAAAATCCCTCCCCTTCTAGCACCCCAAAGTCCATGGCAGCTAGTACCTCCAAGCCCCTTTACTCATGTGCCACAGTATGAAGAATGAGCTGCAGGGTTCTTAAAATCTCGTCCCATCTTACTAATCTATAACAATACATCAGTGAATCAGTAAAATGAAAATACAATTTAAAAAAAAATCACAAATCTGGAACAAGTTTATATATAAATTATGCTATGTAAATTGTAAAATCAGCTTTCTAAATGCCCATGGGGCAGACTCTGCTTGCCAAAAGTTCATGTGAAAAAGATTTAAAGATTTGAGGGGCTGGTGAGCCTGGGATAAGCCCACAGAATGACCTGGAAACGAGATGAAAAAGAACAAAGAGTCTAATGCATTTGGGGAAATGTCGTCCCTAAAATCAATAGGGGTCAGCTTCACCAGCCTTGAAGCTGAGGATATATATCATACAACAACTTTCCTTTATGGTTTTAGACATATTTTAAAAGCAGCAGCAACAAACTCATGAACAACCTCGGAACAGGCTTATCAGCTTGCTCTCTCCTTCACTGCCATCAAGTCAGAAGTGACTCACAGCTGATCCTCCAGTGAGATTTTTTTTAAGAGGCTATTAAATTGCATCATCCAGGAGGTTGGGCTCTATGAGGAGAATTGTGGCATTAGGATTTTAGGAAAACTCATCAACAGCCTAAGTTATGCAGATGACACAACCTTGCTTGCCTAAACTGAAGAGGGCCTGAAGCACTTGCTTCAGAGGTAAGGACTGCAGCCTTCAATATAGATTGAAGCTCAACATCAAGAAAACAAAGATTCTCCCACTGGGCCGAATGGCAGCACCATGATGGATGGTGAAGAGACTGAGAACACTAACAGCTTCAGTTTGCTTGGCTCCACAATCAACTCTCTTGGTACCAGCAGCCAGGAAATCAAAAGATGAATTGCACTAAAAAAAATCTGTTGTCAGCAACCTCTCCAGAGTACTGAAGAGAAATTATGGCAGTCTGGAGACTAAGGTGCACCTGATACAGGCCACAGTCTTCATAATTACGTGCCATGCATTAGAAAGCTGGACAATGACTAGGGATGATAGAAGAAAAATTTATGCCTTTGAACTCTGGTGCTGGAGAAGAAAATTGAATGAACAAACAGGTTAACCCTGGAGGGCATGAAATCAGGTTGCTCCTTGGAGGTAAAGATTCTGAAGCTTCATCTAACATACTTTGGGAATGTTGCCATGAGGGACCAGTCCTTGGAGAGCAACATCAGGCTTGGGAGGGTGGAAGGACAGCCAAGAGAGGAAGACCTTCAATGAGATGGATTGACTCAGTGACTGTGGTAATGCTGGTAGGTGTGTCAGAGACAATAAGGTTGCTTCAGTGAGGCAGGGTTCAGAGCTTTTGTACAGACACAGGCAACTCGACGGCACATAACAACAACAACACTAAATTTCATGACAGGAGATTGCCCAGCTTTCTCTCTAGGATCAACTAGTAGACTCAAACTGCCTGCCTTTGTGTTGACATTGCAACTTCTTAACCACTAGGCCACCAGAGCTCCCTAACATGCCCAGCATGGACATCTGCAGCACCAAAGCATTAATGGTATGCATCCCTCTTACAAATGGGAAGAAGAGAGATAAAAAGCTGAGAAAGACGCCTGACAGTGAAAATCTTTCAATTAGGTCTATCTATCATGGTGTGGACTTTCTGAGATAGTGCTGGGCACAGAAATGGAGACAACACGTCTGACTGCTCCAAACTCAGACTTTGAATTCCCTGAGTCCAAGGATTTGATCCATGGATGAGGAAGCCACTCACTGAGACGAACTGAGATTGTGAGGATGGTCAGCAGGGGTTTGTTCTGCAGTACTTTGGGTCACTATGAGTCAGGGCCAATTCTAAGTCTTATAGGGATTTATTGGATGGAACCTGTGAGTGGGGTAAATACTTAAGTTACAGGCTATTAACTGAAAGGATGAGGGTTTGAATCCACCCAGAAATGCCTCAAAATAAAAAAAAAGAAAAGGTCTCATGATTTACTTCTGAAAGGGCCACTGAAAATTCTACTCTGGCATAACTCAATTGGAATCAACTCAACAGTAATTTCTTTGCTTTGAGTTGTAGGTCTTTAGCAAAGAGAGGCACCTTGAAACTGCCCGAGCCTTCCCAGCAGGAATCCCCACCAGAATGGGAGTTTGAAAATAAAGTTCCTTCTCTGCTTCGCACTTCTCTAGATTTCCAAAGGAGAGGGCTAAGGGAAGAGTGCAGAGCACTGACTTCATCTTTACAAGATCAGATCGTTCCCAATCCGGGACATTCCTAGAAAAACAACCTGAAACCCAGGCAGGCAGGAGATAAAGTCTTAGCCAAGAGCTGCTGCTGGGAGCCTGCACAAAGCTCTGCTGTGTGTCCAGCAATGTGGGCTGAGAACCTGAACTTTGATCCGCACGCAGGGCTCAGGGAGCAACAATTCCCACAAGAGAATTCCCAGCTTCTGAGACCTGACGTTTTCAAGACTGAGCCTTCATCTTGATTTACAAGGACGAGAGTTTAAAAATGAAATCACGATAAGCCCTAGGGGAAGGGATGGAGTAATGAAATCTTGCAAATATGATTATCTCATTCAGAATGTATTCCATGCGATGTCTTTGCATTTCACAGCCCTTCTGGGGAAGACCTGCTTTTCTTTTCTCTCCTCTCTCTCTCTCTCTCCAGGGATTTCACCATTGCCCCAAGGCCAGTGACGACACAGAGATGATTCCTTATTTAACATCTCTAGCTCTGAGCTTTCTTAAACTTGACTGAAATGTCCAATCATTTTTAAAGAAGGAATTCTTCAGGTGCTGTTTGAAGAGGAGGAAAAGGCATAGGGCCAGGAGCATCTCTCTGAAAGGGCCAGAGGGAATGAGAACAGCATAGCCCCTCACCACCCTAGAGCAGAAAGCAGAGTCTTTAGCTCAGCCTCTACTGTGCCTGTAGGGCCTCAACAACAGCAAAAGGTTCTTTTATTTGTTGCTGACTCAGTTACGGTATCAGCAATGGGGCTTATTATGGAAGGAAGTTGGAGAGTGGAGGAGGCAAAGAATATCACAGTATCACCAGATTTCAGCCCAACAGTTCCAAGACATAACTCCTCAGTTAGTCCAGTCTCTGGTTTCAATTCACACGCAGCTTTTCCCCCCTCTCATCATCAAAGGCAAGAACAGCAAAATCTCAATGTGGCCAGTACAAATGCCAGGACCCTCAGGTCACGCCTTGGCCACGGTTTGTCAACAGCACTGCCAGTCTCTCCACCACCAGGGTCTTGCCACCACAAACCTTGCTCGCCTCAAGGTTTGCTTCCAAGTCTTTCACGCCTCAAGCCTTGCTGCTCAGTGTGGGAAGCACTCTTTCACTTATCCTAGTTCCACAGCTGAGGCTGGTTCGCAAGACCGTATCTCTGCAGGTAAGGTAGCTGGAGACTAGATGTGGCTAACTAATGACTAAAAGGGCAATTTTTAGGCTAACATCACAAATGACTTAATCTCAAGACGTTTCCCACCAAATTTATTTATTCTCTTTACCTGGAAATAGATCATTCTAGTCGTTGTTGTTGCTACGTGCCATCTAGTTGATTATGACTCATAGTGACACTCCGCACAAGAGCTCCCAACTCTGCTTTATCCTGAGTCAATCTCACCATCTCTGACACACCGACCCCTCTGTCTCAGTTACTGTCTCGATCCACCTCATCGAGAGTCTTCCTCTCCTATGTTGTCCTTCACCCTTCCAAGCACAATGTCCTTCTCCAAGGCCTGGTCCCCCCTGGCAACTTGCACAAAGTATGTACGATGAAGCCTCAAAATCCTCGCCCCCAAGGAGCAATTTGGTGTCACCCACTCCAAGATAGATCTGTTTGTTCTCTTGGCAGTCCATGGTATGTTCAAGATTCTTCTCCAGCACCACAACTCAGAGACATCAATATTTCTACTATCATCTTTAGTCACTGTCCAGCTCTTTGACATACTGCAGAAATTGGGAAGACCAAAACCTGGATCAGGTACACCTTAGTCTCTAGACTGACACTGTTGCTCTTAAGCATTCTAGAGAAATCCTTGATTTCCTGACTGCTGGTGCCAAGAGTGTTGATTATGGAACCAAGCAAGCTGAAATTGTTAATAGTATCTATCTCTTTTACATCTATCATAGTGCCGCCAATTGGCCCAGTGCTGAGAATTTCTGTTTTCTTGATATTGAGCTTCAATCCATATTGAAGACTTCAGTCCTTGACCTTCTGCAACAAATCCTTTCAGTCCCCCTCAGTTTCAGCAAGCAAGGTTGTATCATCTGCATAAGGCAGATTGCTGATGCGTCTTCCTCCAATCCTGATGCCACATTCTTCCTCATAAAGTTCAGCCTCTTGAATGATCTGTTCTGCACAAAGATTGAAAAGGTATGGAGATAGGATGCATCCCTGATGCACTCATTCCAGCGACTTCCTGGAAGTTACTTAGGTGCCTCCCAATGTTGTTGTTATTGTTGTTTTATGCTGTGGCATCACCTACGACTCACAGTGATCCTATGAATGATGGTTCTGAATCTTGCCCAATCATGAGACTTGACCCCATCGCCACAGTCACTGAATCAATCCAGTTCGTCTAGGGTTTTCCTCTCCTGTGCTGACCCCTCCACTCTTCCAAGCCTTCCAGATGAGCAAGCTCAAAATCTAGAATGTGGTTCTCTCATTTCTCCATCTCTCCATTGACCATCAGGATGTATGTTCTCTCATTCAATGGTTTTGTATTTCAACTCAGCCAGACCATGGCAGAACCTCCACCCATCTTTTTATCCTCTCTACTCTCCTCTGACAATTTTCCTCTTCCAGGAGCACAGCTCCGATGGTACTGGCAAACCGCTCAGAAAAAAACCTTCAAAGGCTCCTTGCCAGTCTCTTCTGCCACAGTAACAGCCAGCCTAACCTTCAGGGCACCCCTTCCATAACCAGCCACGAGAGAGTTTCATCAACCCTTCTCTCCTTATCTAATTTGGCTTCTTTGCAAGTTCCCTATTCACCAACCACAGGGAGCATTATTCAAATCGATGCTAGGTATCTGCTCATTCCAATTTCCACCTCCAAGCCATTTGCTCTTCAGCTTCTTCCATCTGGAATGTTCTTCATCCTTCTGCCCTCCACAGCCCCATGGTGCCCTGACGGGACCAAGGAATCGATTATTCTACCTCTTCATCTTGCAGGTCAGGACACAAAGCAGAAGTGGGCTGCAGTGATGGCACTCGGTCACCACAGAGCCAGGCTGGACAGAACCAGAACCTCCATTCAGGCTCTTCTCCCACACCACACTGGTTCCATGTTACTTGCCTTTAATTGGGATGAAATGTCTTCCGAGGCTGAAATCTCTACACCCATATGCTAAATAACAGATATAAATCACCAGCCCTCTTGGCTTTGCACTTCCAGGGTTACTAACAGGTTCTGTGGGGTGTGACAGGCTTTGTTGCACACAAAGGGTCTGTAGGAAGTCACTGCCTCCTCAAGCCTAGAGGTGGGGTACCACTGTTTCTGACCAATCAATCAAAATTAACATTTCCCAATGCAAAGTGACCCTAAAGATCGGAGCACTGCCCCATAAGGTCTCCAAGGCCGTATAGCTTGACAGAAGCAGCCTCCACAGAGCAGTGGCTGAGGGTTCAAACCACAAACCTTTTAGTTAGCAGTCAAATGTTTTAACCATTGTGTCACCAGGATCCTTAAAAGTCCCAAGTCAAAATAATCATACCAAACCAACTGCCACAGAGTCATTCTGGCGCATGGTAGCCTGCTATCGAGTTTCTGAGGTTCAAGATCTTTCTGAGGTTGCAGACTGCCTCACCTTTCTCCCACAAAGCAGCTGGAGGATTTGAACTACTAACCTTGGGGTCAGCCGCCCAACGCATAATGTACTACACGTCCCTGCAGGAGAGGTGCCAGAGCGCTGCAGATCATTCTGAACACCCACCATATCCAAACTCCACCTCTGGTTACTAAACTGAAACCGGTGCTTTTCATAAGTGCAATGTTTCCAATTAATAGGGTACAATCAGTCCTGAACAACCTTGATGATCAAAATGAACAGACTGTAAAGTGGGATCCACTGTATTTGGAACATTATTACCTCCATATGCCAAAGGGCTCGTAGGAGGTTTTATTCCATTCTGCATGATGCTGGTATAAACACCTTCACACACACCTGCTTATACTAGCGCCAAGCTCCAAGGGGACATACCAGTGTCTACTTCCTCCTGTGTCTCTGCATCCCCAGTGCCTGCCTGGCGCCGAGGACATGCACAATAAATGCATCTTGATCAACTCTAAACTTTCCAGTTTTCATGGCCAAGAATATGCATTACAGAAATACTGCACTATTCCCTCAAATAAAAATCATAAAACAATTAACTCTGAGTTCTGCGCTCTGGTGGTCTAGTACATCAAGCTCTTTCCCCGAGAGAAAGGCCAGAGATGACAATCTCAGCTGATTTACACACCAAAGAACTGAGGAATCACGTTGTCCAATGCTCCGCATGATGGCCCTTCAGCCACACTCAATCTGGGTGGCAGAGACACAACAAACTGCCTTTCGGGAAACTCTCCACCAAAACAAGAAATTGATGGCTCGCTCCCATCAAGGTGACTCTGATTCACGTGTTCTCTTCCTCAGGTTTCTCAGGATGTACAACTTGAAAGGAGGAGACCATCCATATTTCTCTCTATATGGATTTGAACTACAGGGATGAATGGCCTTTTAGTTAACAGCACAACACTCTACTAACAGAACCACCGGGAATGCCTCATGAAGCTTTCAAAAAACCAAAGCTTACTGTCATCGAGTGAGAACCAACTCAAAGCTGGCCCCAACAGTGGGTTTTCTGAGGCTGTAAATTGCATGAGATGAAACTGTTCATCTTTCTCCTGCAGAGAGGATTTGAACCACCAGAGAGAGAGCACTTTTGAGTTAGAAATGCAACTCCCTACTCACGATGCCACCAGAGCTACCAATGTAACGTAATTCCTATGGACTGTATTCACGAAGAGGGAGCTCTGGTGGCCTAGTGGCAAGAAGCTGCAGTGCAATCCTGAAGGCACATGCTTGGAGGCCGTCAGATGCTCTGTGGGAGAGGAATGGGCCATCTCCTCCCGTGCAATTAACTACCTTTGAAAACCCACTGGAGAGTCGGTTCTGATTCGATGGTACACACAGCATATTCATATAGAGAACTCTGGTGGCCTAATAGTAAGGAGTTACACTGCACCCCAAGGACTATGGTTTACATCTACCAGTTAATCCCACAGGGCAACATGGAAGAATGATGGGAAATTTCCTCCTGCACAATTAACTGCCTTTGAAATTCCGCTGGAGAGTCAGCTATGAGTCGGTTCTGACTCAATGGCATGTAATAACAACATATTCATGGTTTTGTTTTTCTAAACAATAAAATGAGAATGCCTGCCACTCCCCTGGTAACTGAGGACTATGGTTATTTCTGAACAGCAATTAAGTGGCTTGGCTAAAACACAAAGTCAGTGGTTCAAACCTACCAGCCACCCTCTGAGAGGGCAATGTTACAGTCTTCTATAAAGATTTATAGCCTGGAAATCCCTTTAGAACAGCTCTACTCTGTTCTGGAAGGTTTCCAGGAGTCAGAATTGACTTAAGGTTGTGTACTAGCCACTTGGGACTAACTCATAGCTGACCCTCCAGGGGCTTTTCAGAGGCTGTGTGAAATACACAGGAGTAGACTGCTCATCTTTCTCTCCCGGAGGGAGCAGATGGCGAGTTTGAACCCTGTGTCTTAGGGTTGACAGTGCAATCCACTAGGTCACCATTTCATTGTGGTCATTCTAAGTCAGGGAGTGGCACAATGGCACAGGTAACAATGACAAATATATTAGCAACAATTCTGGATTATACAATTAATTTATAAGCAAACAGCACACAAGTAGTGACAAATTCATTGTGTGCCTTTGTTCAAGCTGTTTTTGTTGTTTTAAATTTTAGTATTTTTGTGTGAGTGTACCGTCAAATCAGATCTGACTGGTACAGGAGGAGATTGTCCCTCCTTCCCCGGCAGAGCATCTGGTGGATTCGAACCGTGCGACTCTGGGATTGTAGTTGCAGCTCCTTGCCACTAGGCCACCAGAGCTCCCCTTGTTCAAACCGTTTAACTAAAATGTATAGTGCTTAAATTTGGAAATTCACATTTAAAAAAGAAAAACCTGCGAGACAATAGAGACTGAACATACTGGAGACCATCACAATAGACCTGTGTAAAAACCTCTAGCCAAATACTGTCCCAGAAATCCCAGTTTATTTTCACCTAATGACTGATTTCCTTTGGGTCCACCCTGAGAAAGTCACTTCCTCAGAACACCATTTGGCGGATCCTCAGCCTTTCAAGGGCCTACAATTATAAATTCTGCTAAACAAATAAACTTCCTTCCTATTTTTAAAGTTTCCCAAAATTGGGGACTCTACATTGTCGGCTGGCAAATGATTTTCTGGAATTTCTGGCAGTACAGGAATTACGCACTCTGATGTGAGATTGATGGAGGAGTTCAGAAATGGTGGAAACCCCTTGTCGCTCCTAGTTCACGGAAAAGACAACCAAGACGTGGACATGTGACCTTGGACAAGCTCACACAGGCTGCGGGTGGCAAAGGCCAGTAGCAGTTTACCCCCCTGCTTTCCCATATCTGATCTAAACTACCGAAGCCTGACAAAATTGGTTTGTGCTTGTTCTATACCAATGAATCAGGGCTTATGTTTAACTCGGGCATGACGTTATGAAATCTAGACTCTAAAGTTGAGAGAGAGTACCGGGGCAGACAACGAGCCCTGGACTGAGACTCGTGATTCTTGTTCTTAACCTTTGCCATGACTTTGAAAAGCCCAGCTCAGTGGTAAAGCTTACTTACTTAGTGCTGCTGTAACAGAAGCTGCCCTGGTGGGTTAAACAGTTAAGCTGTTTAGCTCAAAGGTTGGCAGTTCAAATCCACCAGTTACTCAGAGGGGAAAATGCTGGCAACCTGCTTCTAAAACAATTTGTAGCTTTGCAAAATCTGTGGGGCAGACTCACTGAGATCACTAGGAAGTATCTCAATGGTAACAAGTAGGCTATGAAAGAAACACCCCAAGTAGATAACTTTACTACACAGACATGTATTTTCCTCACAGTTTAGGAGGCCAGGCTAAGTAAGAATCTGAATTCTGAGCACCAGTTTGGGTTTTTTCCATTTGTTTTTTTTTTTTAAATAAATTTTAATGAACATTTACAGAGATTTTGGATTTCCATTCATTCATTGTTGCACTTTTCTCCCTGCCCATCCCACCCCCAGCCCCAGTTCGCTTTTCTCTTTGAAAAGTAAAAGAAAAATTCCTTCATTGGTATACAATCCCCCACATACCCTCCCACCCCTACCCCAAGCATACTCCACTCTGCAACCTTCATTCTGAGCACCAGTTTTAGGGAGAAGTTTATCTGCTCTTGGGGAGAAGCCATTCTCAGCCATCCTCAGAGGGAACCCACACAGCACCTCTCCTTCCCCTATTCAGGACTGCTTGTTTCTGTGCTTAATCTGCACCTTTTCGGAAAAAAGTGATTGGTTTAGACACTCTCTACACAGGTGAGACCTCATTAAGATGACAAAGAAAACCCTGCTCCTGAATGGAATCGCAACGCGTCACAGAGTTTTCCAAGGGTCCATTATGTCACAAGTGAATACTGAGACCTGCTTCCTACCTTGCCTCAGAGAGCCGAGATTAGCGAATGATATCATTAATATCATGCACAAGGAAAATCTTAATAATTCAAAAGCAGCTGGAGCGAGGAACGGCCAGAAACATAAACTGGATTAAGATCAGTATATGGAGCAAACGATATCATTGCTAACATCAGATGGACCTTCGCTAAAAGCTGAGACTATCAGGAAGATGGAGTTTATTAACTATGCAAAGGCATTCAACTGTGTGGATCATAAATTATGGATAACATTGCAAAGAATGAAAATTCCGGGATACTTAACAATGCTCATGTGGAACCTACACTTAGACCAAGAGGCAGCCATTCTCACACATCGAAGGGATACATGGCTTAAAATTAGGAAAGGTGTACACCCGGGTTACCTCCTTTCACCCGTATCTATTCAGTCCGTATGGTGAGCAAAGGATCTGAGACACCGGATGTCATGAAAAAGAATATAGCATCAGGACTACAGGACAACTCATCAGCAACCCGCATTGTGTACGTGTGATAACCTTAAATGTAGAAAAGGAAGACCTGAAGCAAGTTCTGTTGAAAATCAAAAACTACATGGCCTTGTATATGGATTATATTTCAACATAAAGAAAACAAACATCCTCACAACTGGACTAAGAAACAACATCATGACAAATGGAGGAAATATTGACATTGTTGGGGATTTCATATTCTTCAGTGTCACAACCCGTGGAAATCCATGGGAACAACTTTAAATATAATATTATATTGTTCAATAGTAAACATAATATCGAACAAAGATTAGTGAAGAGCAACAGTGGTTCACTGCATTGTGTAAATCTACTACAAGAGCCTGGTCAAAGAGCAAGGACGTACTTTTAAAGATTGAGAGGCATGTCTCTCATGTCATGGCATTTTTTTTAATGTAATTAAATAACCAAACTTTTACTGTATATTGCCTTGCCCTTTATTCAATTTAACTATAAATTTTTCACTCATTTCTACCTCTCTTCTTATTCATGCATAAACCTTTCCTTGTTATTGTTAGGTGTCATCAAGTCAAATACGACCCATATGATGTTTGAACAACAGATCTGAACACTGTCTTATCCTGTGCCACCTTCACACTTCCTGACACACTAGAGCCTACTGCAGCAGTCACTGTGTCAATCTACCTGCTTGAGGGTCTTCTCCTTCACCAACCTTCTGCCTTTGTGAGCATCATGTCCCTCTCCAAGGAATAGCCCCTCCTAGCAAAATGCCCAAAGTGTGTGAGGAGAAGCCTCATCATTCTTGCCTCCAAAGAGCACTCCAGCTACACCCTCTCCAAGACATAGCTGTTTGTTTTATTGGCCGTCCATGGGATGTTCAGTGCTCTTCTCCAGCATCACAGCTCAGAGGCATCAATTCCTATTCTGTCATCCTTATTCACTGTCCAGTTCTCAGATGTACAGCAAGTGATCAGAAAGTCCACGGCCTTAACCAGATGCACCTTGGTCCTCAAAGTGATATCGTTATTCCTCAATAATTTGGAGGGGTCCCTAAAGTGCAGACTTTCCCAATTAAATACATCTACCATTTCCTTAGTTTTTAAATTAGTGGTTATTTTTAATTGCCTCATACAGATGTGAAAGTTGGACAATGAATAAGGATGATCAAAGAATAACTGATGCCTTTGAACGGTGATGTTGGCAAAGACTACTGAGTAAACCGTGGACAGCCAAAAAACTAATCTGGGTTGGAAGAAATGAAGTCACACTGTTCCTTAGAGCCAAGAAAGGTAAGAATCTGTTTCACATACACTGGGCTTGGTATAAGGGGCCAGTTCTTGGAGATAAACATCATGCTTGGTCAGCGAAGAAGAGGCAAAAATCTAAGGAGGTTGGCCTGACTCTACATATTCACTCGCTCATTGCTATCTGGTCAGAATCGACCGATGGTTGAAACTTTCTTGAGGAAAAAGGTTTTTTTAAGAAAGAAGGGCTTTAAATCGCAGGGGAGGCCACAGCACATCTTTCTCCCTTGGAGCAGCTGGTGGGTTTAAACTGCCAAGGGGCGTCACTGTGGGGTTAACAGAACAACTCCCTAGGGACTAAGCAAATTCAGAACTGAAAGTAGCCAGAGCAACTATTTCAGACAACAAGCACATTTTAGTAGATCAAGGACTGAGGTAAATTGCCCAAGGTTAGGGACCTCTCCAAAAGTTCTCCAAGGTTTTGAAGAGCAATGGTGTCTGTCTCTCTGGAGACTAGCGTGCGTCTCATACAGGCCATTGTCTTTGAATCACTTGTTATGCATCAGAAAGTTGGACAATGTGCACACCCATGTTTATTGCAGCTTTGTTCACAATAGCAAGGAGTTGGAAACAACCTAAGTGCCCATCAACAAGCGAATGGCTAGAGAAGCTGTGGTATATTCGCACAATGGAATACTATGCTGCATTAAAAAACAAGGAACTCATGCAATATTATTCAAAATGGTTGACTCT
>NW_006399917.1:3321661-3338266 GCF_000299155.1 Elephantulus edwardii
CTGGGAGGAGGGTAGAGAGAATAGTGCAACAATGAATGAGTGGAAGCCCAAAATCTCTGTAAATGTTTATGAAAATTAATAAAATATAATTATAGGAAAAAAAAAAAGAAAGTTGGACAATGACCAAGGAGGATAGAAGGAGAATTGAAGCCTTTGAGCTGTGGTGCTGGAGAAGAGTACTGAGGGTACTGTGGACTGCTAGGAAAACAAACAGATTTGTCCTGGAAAGGGTTAAACGGGGCAGCTCCTTGGAGGCAAGGATTCTGAGGCTCCATCTAACATACTTTGGATATGTTGTAAGGAGGGACTGGTCCTTGGAGAGGGACATCATGCTTAGGAGGGTGGAGGGACAGCGTAGGAGAGGAAGACCCTCTATGGGGTGGATTGATTCAGTGACTGGGGTAATCGGGATGGGTGTGTCGGAGACAGTGCGATTGGCACAAGACAGAGCAGAGTTTAGGGCTGTTGTACATAGGGTCGCTATGAGTCACAAGCAATTCGATGGTACATAACAACAACAACATGGTTCCACACCATTGCCTTGAGAAGCTCATCATCCTACAAATAGCATCTGTTGTCACTGAGTCAATTTCTATTCTCCCCCACACTACAGGACCCAGAACCCTGGCTGCTCTTCCACCAAGACAGGTTTGTTGGTTCTTCCAGAAGTCCATGGTATATTCAGTAATCATCGCTAACACCAAAGTTCAAAGGAATCAATTCTTCTTTGGTCTTCCTTACTCTTGAAAAATACCATGGCTGGGCCTGGTGTAACATACATAGTCTTAAATGTAACATCTCTGTTATTTAGTATGTGAAAGAGGTTCCTGTTAGCAGATGTGCCAAACTATTTTTGGGTTCTGGCTGTAGGTCCAAAATAAAATCCCTAACAACTTCAAAATTTTTCCCCATTTACCATGATGATGTTTATTGGGCCATCTGTGAGCATTTGTATTTTATGTTTTGGTGTAACCTCCACTGAAAGCTGATTTTGTTAGTTGCCATCAAGTTGATCTTTGACTCAGATCAACCTTATGCATGTACACAAATGCTATACCACCCAGTCCTGTCGCTCAGTCCTGTCACTGAATACAGATTGGAGAATTGTGCTTCCTAGGGATATTATAAGCTGAATTTTAGAAATAGATCAAGGGAGCTCTGGTGGCCTAGTGGTAAGAAGCTGTGCTACAGTCTCAAAGGCACATGGTTCTAATCCACCAGCAATTGCTCCATGAGAAAAAGATGGACAATCTGCTCTCTGCTTCCACTGTGGAAATGCTAAAGCAATTTTCCTTCCTACTAATAAATTCCCTTTGCCAGTCAGGGTTTTCTGAGCAAGACTGACTGCCTACAGCAAAGAAAAACTGTACACACTTACTCCTAGTCACTTCTCTCATGTGATTTACTGCCTCTGAAAACCTGCTGGAGGATCAGCTATGAGTTGGTTCCAAGTCAACAACACATAATAACAACAGTTCTTTCTTGCTACTAAGCTTTCCTGAAACCCATTTAGCAGCATGGAAAGTAACATGCGAGCTTCCACTGACAAATGAGTGGTCTCTGTGCTTGAGTGTGCTGACCAGGAATCTAAATGAGGTCCCATGCACGGCCATGAAGAATTCTTACCACTGAGCCCCGAGCCACTCTTGCTATCTATGTTGGCTGGTTGTTATTTACTATGTTACGATCCTCTGGCAAGCTCATTCAAAGTAAACTTAATCTTAACAGAATATTTCCAAACAAATCACGTTGTGCCAAGATATCTAGAGGACAACTACCTGGACAACTACATGGAACAGATCTACACATATTCCCATTCCAAAAAATGGTGAACTGACAGAATGTGGAAATTATCAAACAGTATAATTAATACCACACACAAGCAAAATCCCACTGAAGATTATCCAAAAATGACTGGTACAGTACATTGACAGAGAAATACCAGAAATACAAACTGGTTTTTAAAAGAGGACATGCCACTAGAGACACTGTCATCATTGTCAGGTGAATCTCGGCTGAAACCAAAAAATAGCAGAGAAATGTCTGCATTTCATTGACTATGTAAAGGCCTTTTATAGTACGGATCATAATAAATTGTAGCTAACCTTGAGGAGAATGGGAATCCCAGAACACATGATTGTGCTCATGCAAAACCTATACTTGGATGAGGAGGCAGTCGTCAGAACAGAGCAAGGAAGTACTGCATAGGTCAAAATCAGCAGTGTGTCAGGGATACACCCTGTTACCATACCTTTTCAATCTGTATGTGAAAAAGATCATTTGGGAAGCTGGACTTTATGAGAAGGAATGTGGCATCAGATTGGAGGAAGATGCATCAACAACCTAGGTTATGAAGATGATACAATCTTGCTTGCCAAAACTGAAGAGAATCTGAAGTTTTTGTTGCAGAAGGTCAAGGATTGAAGCTCAACATCAGGAAGACAAAAGATTCTCATTACTGGGCCAACTGGCAGCACTGAGCTAGATGGAGAAGAGATTGAGGTTTTTAACGATTTCAGCCTACTTAGGTCCACAATAAACTCTTGGCATCAGCAGTCAGGAAATCAAAAGACAAATTGCATTAGGGAAATCTGCTGTCAGAGATCTTTCCAAAGAGCTAAAGAGCAATGATGTCAGCCTAAAGACTAAGGTGTGCCTAATACAGGCCATGGTCTTCCCAATTGCTTGCTGTGCATCAGAGAGCTAGACAATGACTAAGGATGACAGAAAAATAGATGCCTTTAAGTTGTGGTGCTAGAGAAGAGTCTTGAACATATCATCGACTGCTAAATTCTATTTGGAGAGGGTGAAACCAAGCTGCTCCTTCAAAGGCAAGGCTTTTGAAGCTCTATTTCACAAACTTGGGCATGTAGCCAGCAGGGACCAGTTCTTGGGGAAGAATATCATGCTTGGAAAGCTAAGGAGAGGAGACCCCAGATGAGATGGATTCACACAATAACTGGGGTAATGGGGGTAGGTGTGTTGGAGACAGTGAGACTGGCACAGTACAGGGCAGGGTTCAGAGCAATTATACATACATAGAGTTGCTGTTTGTCACAGGCAACTCGATGGCATATAAACAACAACCACACCCAGGAGCCATGTTTCCCTGAAACACTGATAAAAGTACCACTGAATAGGGAGTGACAGCCCACAACGCAGGTCAACCACCTGGGGTGGTCTTCTGCCTCTTATTTAAAGGAGAACAAAAGGTATTTTGGCTTCTAGCTTTGGTCACCCTGCTTCTCATCCTGAACATGTGTTGGAATTCCCATATTACAGAGATAACATTTAAGTGTAATTGATAATATATGAATTTACAGTTGGGAAATTTAGGCTTTATTCTTTCATTATTTACTCTTCAAATTGCCTAACTTCTGAGAATAGCAATCTCTTCAGACCCCCTGCTCCCTCTCAAAACCAGTGGAAGGAGAAATAAACTCACCTACCTCTGTAACTATTTCAAGAGTTAAATAAATTATGAAATGTGACCACTCCCAACACAATGACTGACAAAGATTAAGTGTTAACAGTGGAATCCACTCAGCCCTTCCATTGTGTTAATGCTAAGGTCATTTTCCTTCCTACTAATAAATTCTCTTTGCCGGTCAGTATTATCTGCACAAGCCTGATTGCCCACAGCAGAGAAGAGGCACATTATACATACCTAGCCCATCTACCATGAAATGCCTTTCTGGAAAAGGGAGCGCTGAAGTCAGTGGGTGACTAGGCCAGTCCTGGGGGTGGGGCACGTCAATATAAATGGATTGGGGGACTTTCCCTCCCTTCAGATCTTTATGCCATGGTTTCTTCCAGCACAAGTTCTTTCAGGCTGTGGGGATATTTAAGATGTCCCTTCAATAGCAAAGGATTCCCCCACCCACTCAACTTCTCATCTTCCCACTTCCTCTCTCTGTTGGTTAGGAAAGTAATTTAATGACAAAATGTAAGCAAATCATCAAGCACTACTAACAAAATAAGAAAAAGTCAGCTGTCTAGGAATGAGTTTGCTGTTGCCCTCAAGTGCTGCTGAGTCTATGTACAATACAACAAACCACACTGGTCAACACTTCTAGCTGAAGTTCTTTCAGAAGCTAGCACTGTGGGATCTATTCACCCCATTAAATTATCTCACTGTCCTGGGTCTCAACTGTCTTATGCAGAAAACTGTAAAGAGAATCACATTCAAGATTCGAGCTCAGAATGGATCCCTGCTAGCCACAATTGAAGTTGTGAAGGCTCCAGAATGGCCTGGCATGGAATGGCCACTCTTCATTCTGAAAACTCCCTGAATCCAGGCAAAATTTTAGGATTATTAGCCTTACCAAAAAGTTAAAAAAAAAAAAAAAGGGAAATAGTTAAGAGTAAGGGAGCTCTGGTGGCCTAGTGGTAAGAAACTGTACTGCAATCCTGAAGGCATATGGTTCAAATCCACCAGCTGCTCCGCAGGAGATGGATGGGCAATCTCCTCCCATGTGACTAACTGTCTTTGAAAACCCACTGGAGGGCCAGCTATTATGGGATGGTTCTGACTTGGCAGCACACAACAATGCCAAAAGATGGATTGTTTTTTCACGATCCTCTATACACTATCAATGACCAACAGTTTCAACAGGGATCTCTGCTATCTTCCTCTGAAAGGCACTCCACTGCTAACCGCGAGTGGCAGCTGTCTGCTCCTCAAATTCACAAGCAGCTCCTCAGGAGAAAGATGGGCAATCTCCTCCTATGTAGTTTACTGTCTCCCAAAACCCGCCCAGAGAGTCAGCGATAAATTGTTTCAGACTCAACAGCAATGGGAGTGATTGAGTGACAGATGGATCACTTGTTTTTTATTACATATTTAATTTCTCTTTTTTTAATTGGTTTGCTTACAAAGTTTGTATACACTGTTTCACACTATTCTTCATTCACATTGTGTTTCATACAGTCTCATGTATAATGTTTTATAAAATTAATCACCATTGAGCCTTGCCCATCATTACCCTGGCTTTTCACCTGGATCCTTTCCATTTACTTCCCTCCCTCCTTCCACCCACCAAACTGTGCAACCCTGTGGTTTCGCCCCTACCTATCCTCATCCCTTCACTCCCATCTCTTCCCCCCCTTGAGTTCCCATACACGTTTAAATAGTTATCCTTCCATTTTTACAATAATGGTCTTATGTAGTATTTGTCCTTATGAAACTGCGTTAGTTCACTCAGCTTTAACTTAGCTCAGACCTCACCTCCTCTAAAAAGTCCCAAGTCCCCAGTTGAGTCAATTCCTGTGACTACATCCACAGTATAGCTTTTCATACGTCCTTCTCTCCCTCCACTGTCCTGCAAGATGCCCAAAGTCTGGGCTCCGAGCCTACGGGCCTGCCTGCCTATAAACCACATGGGAACCACAGCCGTTGATTCAAACTGCGAGTTCAGTCATGCTTCAAGTTTGTGCTTGCAGGTGGTCTCCATAATTCCCAAGCCAACTGTGGCACAGTTCAGTGTTTACTGCATGATTTAAAGAATATACATAAAGCAGGAACTATCATGTTCATTTTATAGATGAGAAGACAAGCTTAGCAAAGCAAATTTAACTTCAGCTGAGTTAGCCAAGCTCCAACAAAGGGGACAGAACTGTGAGTCAAGCCCCCTTAGAACATGACAGATTAAAAAAAAATAATACGTTTAAAAAAAAAGTAAGACATAACCAAGTTCATGAAAACTAAGAACATTCTCTTTTTATTGCTTTTCTAAATTGAAATAAGGGGGAAATATGAGGCATTTAAGTTTCATTTATAAGTATTTAAAAAATTAAGTTTTTCTATTTCTATAGTTTTCTAATGAGCTTTAATGGCACAAGAGTTAAATGCTCTCCTCCTAACAGAAGGGCTGTGGATAAAAACTCATACACAGGCACCAATGGGGGAACCACCACCTGCCAATCTGCTTCCATAAAGAGTCCTGCCTAGAACTCACGGGGCAAGATTAGGGAAACTTCTTCACAAGAGTCAAACACTTTATGAGAATAAGACCATAGTATCAGATGACATCTAAGTTAAATGACATACCACAGTCTACAAAGACAACATTCTATATCCTACTTTGGTGAGACTGGTGTCTAAAAAGATAATTAACAACTATCTAAGATGACTCTATTACTCTCTCCCTATCTGAAGCAAAGAAAAGTGAAGAAAAAGAAAAATGAAAGGCTCAACGAATAATCTTTCTCAAGCACTAATTCTCCACACAATCTTCCATTCACACTACCCTGAGACCAGAAGAACTAGGTGGTACCCAGCTACCATCAGTGATCTCTGACAAGGATCACAGTAGCAAGTTCAAGACAGAATGAATGAAAAATGTGGAACAAACCATCAAAAAGGCCAAACTTACTGGTGTGACTAAGACTGGTGGGACCCTAAGACAATTCAAAATTGAACACACTCCTGGGGATTACACAGATCAATAAAGTCAACAGTAACACACATGAGAAAGACACGCTTCAGATTATCACCACAAGAGACTAAAAGGACAGCATTACCCTGAAAATAGAGCCAAGTGGGGCTCAAGAGATAGACAAATAGAAATCAGGAACACAGGATTGTTGTTAGGTGCCACTGAGTCACCCGCAACTCATAGCGACCCTATAGCTCTGAAGCCTGGCCTGTCCTGAGCCAGTCTCACTGACTCTGAAACTCCTATCCTATCCCCTTTGCCGCAACTACTTTACCAGTCCATCTCATAAGGGATCTTCTTCTCCTGGCCTGTCTCTCCACTCTGAGCATGATTTCCTTCTCCAAAGACAGGTCCCTCCTGGCCACATGCCCAAAGTATGTGAGATGGAGCTTCAAAATCCTCCAAGGAGAAACTTGGTTTCACCCTCTCCAAGTCAGACTGATTTGTTTTCTTGGCAGTCCATGGTATGTTCAAGACTCTTTCCCAGCACCACAACCAAAAGCATCAATTCTAATATGTGGAAGGGATGGCAACTACAATTAAGAAACAAAATGTGAATAAAATTGTCAAACTGAAAACTAATTTGTTCTGCAAGCTTTCACCCAAACCACAAAGCTGTTGTTAAACAGATTATCTGTGTGGGCTTGCACTGCAAATCCAATAATGTATGAATTATTAAATATTAAATTTCTCACAGAAATATTCAATTTCTGTGAGAGAAAAATAATGATAATGCTTAGAGACCCAACTCAACTCAATTCACTGCCATCAAGTCAGCTCTAACTGATCCTCCCGCAGGTTTCCGGAGGCTGTAAATGGCATGTGAGGAAAATGTTCATCCTTCTCCTGTGGAGTAGCTGGTAGACTGAGGCCTCCAAAACCCAAGGGAACAGTTCTACTCTGTTATTCTGTCCACGTCATCCAGGGAGCCCCGACAACTCATTTTTCAGATGCTCCTGATGACCAGTGAGAATTATCAAATGGAGTTCATCAGTACCAATTCTCTTTATTCTTCAAAAGCTAACAACCAAAAGGCATGAGTATTTCTTTAATCATCACTAAACAGGAAGCTGATTCCTCCTCAAATGCCTCAATAAAGTTTGAAAGGTAGCTGAACACACTCAAAGAGAGATGGACATCAAAGTTTATTGAGTTGGCTGTTCATTTGAGAAAATGAATCATTAATACATAAAAAAGTTTCTTTTTTTTTTTAAATTTGAGAATATTCAGAAGCTGGACTCTATGAAAAGGAGTGCGGCATCAGGATTGGAGGGAGACTCATTAATAACCTGCATTATAGGGAGCTCTGGCGAACTAGTGGCAAGAAGCTGCACTGTAATCCCAGAGGTACACGGTTTGGATCCACCAGATGATCTGCTGGAAAAGGAGGGGAAATCTCCTCCTGTACCAGGCAGCTCAGATTTGGCGGTACACACACAAAAAAATAATTTAAAAAAAAAATAACCTGCATTATGACGATGCTTGCTAGAAGTGGGGAGGACCTGAAGCACCTGGTGAAGATGATCAAGGAATGCAACCTTCAGTATGGATTGTGTCTTAATATCAAGAAACTAAGATTCTTAGATCAATAGGCAGTGTCATGATGGCTGGAGAGGAGACTGAAACTGTCGACAGCTTCATCTTGCTTGGACCCACAATTAACACTCTTGGTAGGAGTAGTCAGAAAATAAAGAGACACATTGCAATGGGGAAATCTGTAGTTAGGGATCTTTCCAAATTATTAGGTAGTAGTGATGTCTGTTTGAGGACTAAGGTGCATCTGACTCAGGCCTCTGAAAACCCACTGGAGGGTCAGCTATGAGTTGGCTCCAGTTTCACAGCAATGAGTTTTTGTATGCTGGTGGTACCGTAGTTAAAGCACTTGGCTGCTAACTCGTAAGTCAGCAGTTCAAACTCACCAGTCCTTACAAACATGTTAAGTATAAACTCAAACATCTTCTAACCATCTGGGTTACCAGAAGGGGGAGGAACCCCAAAACTTAAAATATCTTTTAGAACAATTCTATCCTAGGATACACTTCAAGGACAAACCAGCATTGGACTGGATCTGAACAAGACACCAGAGGCAGTGCTGCAGTCCAGGCAGGCCCCTCAAGGCAGGCTGCCCTGTGCTATGGACAGGAGGGCAGATCCAGCCGCTGAGAGGAATCCAAGGCTGCTCCAGGCTGGGGAAGCCGCAAACATAAACACGCCCAGCGTCATCACGGGGACACAACTGTGCCGAAGAGCCCTAAGAGCCATGCTGAGGGGCTGCGGACCAAAGGGCAAGCAGCACTGCACTCGGTCTGCAAGAAGCAATTAGTGACTTGGTCATTATGGTCATTTGCAACCATCAGAGATAAACAAGATAGAAAAGCCACTGGTGGCATCGCTTCAAAGATAAAGAAGCTTCAAAGATAAAGAATCATCAAGTGCTGCCCTCCCCTAACAAAGTCCAAGATGGGATCATCCCTTCCTACCTGAAGCACAGCAGTCTCCAGAGGGGCACAATGCTTCCATGCAAAACACAGATGCCTCAGCTGGCATCCCCTGTCCCTGCAACACCCTCTCACAACCTCCCACTGCACCCCAATACAAATCAACAGCCGCGCTGTGAGTAACGCCAAAACAAAACCAACTGTCATCGGGATGATTACAAATCATGGTGACCCCCTACATGGAGGAGTACAAGGTTTTAGAGTAGCAGATCACCAGGTCTTTCTTCAGAGGAACAGCTGGGTGGACTCAAACCTCCAGCTTTCTTGTTAGCAAGCCTAATGTTAACAGTTTCCAGCAACCAAAAAGTTAAAAAAAAAAAAAAAAAACACCCGATATACATACACACATACCCTATTGCCAAGGAGTAGATCCCAACTCATGGTGAAACTATTTATTGCCAAAATGAATTGTCTTGTCCCAAAGGAACTATGGTGACTCAGTCTGTAGCAAGTTGCACTCCTAACCTTTAAGTCTCACATCTCCCGAGGCAAAATAATAAAATATAAACAAAAAAAGGAAATTGTCAGGTAGATCAGTTTACTGGCACCTTCCAATCAAGGAAATGTGCTGTCAAAGTGCTGAAGAACAATGATGTCAGATTAAGGGCTAAGGTACACCTGACTCACACCATGGTATTTTCAGCTGCTTGGTACACATGTGAAAGTTGGACAAGTGAATAAGGAAGAGGGAATAAGAACTGATGCCTCTGAATTGTGGTGTTGTCTGAGAGTACTGAATACCTAGTGGAATGCCAACAGAACGAAAAAAACCTGCCTTGAAAGAATAACCAGGTGCTCCTAAGAGGCACAATGGTGAAATTTCATCTCCTAAGCAGCAGGCATGTGGTGAGGAAGGGCCAGTCCCTGGAAAACGACATCACGCTTCGAGAGGCAGAGAATCAGCGAAAGAGAAGAAGATCCTTAACGAGGTGGGTTGACACAGTGGCTGGAACAACAGGTTCAAGCATATGAGCGACTGTGAGAACAGCAGAGAACAGTTGCGGGGTACAGTGGGCAGGGTTTCACTCTGCTGTGCACAGGGTCACTATGAGGCAGAGTCCCCTGGACAACCACTAACAACAGCAGCGCAGAGCTTGGCCGCATTTGAGACACTAAACATATCTGCCCGAGCATCCCATGTCACATCTGACTTAAAAGTATTTTTAAAATTCATCTTAATTTCTTTTTTTAAAAAAAACAGATAAACCTTCTGAAATAAAATTCCTTCCATTTAGTATTATTCCTGCACCATGAAGTTACTCACTGCACATTCAATATTTACACACCAATCAGGAAAATTAATTTCCCTTCCAGGTGTCCATCTGCCTGGAGTGACACCAGGTGACCTTCTCCCTCCCCACCAGGGATTGTGCTGCAGTTTGAAAAGGTCAAAAGGGAAAAGAGAAGGCAGCCAGGTAAGTGGGTGTGCAGGTGTTTGCATGAGGCGTGTGTCTGCATATACTCTGTCCTCAGGGGGCATTCTAAGATGAGGTATACACGCACTCTGATATTATGAACATGGTATCTTCTCTGTGCTTACTTATGAAACATTCCATAGTGTATAATGTCAAGTGTGTTAGTGACCTGCATCATAAAACCAATGCCGTTCATAAAAGTCTCACTCATAATCTAAATCCCCAAAACGTCGAACTCTTAAAAAGACACTTCATATTCTCATCGTTCAAAGGCAGCTATTGTCTCCATAAATCATTCCATTTCAGGATTCCGTTTATAAGGGCTACATCACCTACAATTTAGTTTGTATCCATGAAGAAAGCAAAAGGTCATTACCAAATAGGGGAGAAAGAAAAAAACCAAAATGGATGTCCAAAGAGACTCTAAAAAAATTGCATAAAAGCATCAAGAAACCAAAACAAAGGGAACACATGCAAAAGTAAAAGAGCCGAACAGAAGATTTCAAAGGACAGCTCAAGAAGACAAAGCAAAGTATTACAGTGAAATGTGTAGAGAGCTGGAATTGGAGAATAAAAAGGAAAGAACTCATCCTGCGTTTTCTCAAGCTGAGAAAACTGAAAAAACAAAGTTAAGCCTTGAGTCACAATATTAAAAGACGTTATGAGCAATATATTGAAGCATCAAAAGAAGAAGGAGGGAATATATAGAATCACAGTACTGAAAAGAACTGACACTGGACAATTTCAGGAAGTACCATATGAACAAGGGCCAAAGGTAATGAAGGAGGAATTGGAAGCTGCACTGAAGGCATTGGCAAAAAATAAGACCTCAGTAATAGATGGAATACCTACTGACTTGTTTCAATTAACAGACGCAGCCCTGGATGTACTCGCCAGTGAGTGCCAGGTAATCTGAAGGACAGCTATCTGGCCAACAGATTGAAAGAGGTCTGTATTTGTTGCCATTCCCAAGAAAGGTGATCCTACAGAATGTGGAAACTATTGAATAAGATCATTAATATCACATGTAAGCAAAATACTGCTGAGGATCATTCAAAATCCATCTGAAAGCTAGACAATAAAAAAGGATGACAGAAGAACTGAAGCCTTTCAGCTGTGGTGTTGGAGAAGAGCACTGAACATCCCATGGACGGCCAAGAAAATGAACAGATATGTCTTAAGAGAGGGTGCAGCCAGAGCGCTCTTTAGAGGCAAAGATGATGAGGCTTCTCCTCACATACTTAGGGCATGTTGCTAGAAGGGGCTATTCCTTGAAGAGGGACATGATGCTGGGAAAGGCAGAGGACTGGCAAAGGAGAGGAAGACCCCTCAGCCAGGTGGCACCACCTGACTGTCACACCATGACTGACGCAAGGGGCTCAAAGGTGTCAGGAAGTGTGAAGATGGCACAGGATAGGACAGTGTTCAGATCTGTTGGTCACAGGGTTGCTATGGGCTGTATTCAACTCGACAGCATCTAACAACAACAAAGGCATTTGATTGTGTGGGTCATAACAAGTTATGGCTGACATTGAGAAGAATGGGAATCCCAGAATACTTACTTGTGCTCATACACAACCTATATCTAGACCAGGAGACTGTTGTGTGAACAGAGCTGGGGAACACTGTTGTTATGTGCCGTTGGAGGGGGCTTCAAGGTTGTAGTCTCTCTCCATACCTATTCACTCTGTATGCTCAGCAAATTTTTTGAGAAACTAGACTCTATGAAGAGGAATGTAGCATCACAATCTGAGGAAGACTCATGAATAACCTGTTATGCAGATGACACAACCCTGCTTGTTGAAAATGAGGACTTGAAGCACTTTTTGCAGAAGATCAAAGAATACAGTCTCCAATACAGATTGCATCTCAGTGTCAAGGACACAAAGATTCTTATTCTGGACTGATACACAACAACAACATCGTGATAGATGAAAAAAAGACTGAAGGTCTCAACAAGTCCATCTTACCTGAATCCATAATTAACACTCTTGGTACCAGCACTCAGGAAATCAGAAGAGGTAAGTGACTTGATTGTGTGGATAACCTCGAGAAGAATGGGAATTCCAGTACACTTGATTGTGCTTACATGAAACCTATACTTGACATACCAATCGACCTATTTCAACAAACAGACCCTGCCCTGGATGTGCTCACTAAGTTGTGCCAAGAGATCTAGAGGACTATCACCCAACCAACTGACTGGAAGAGATAGAAATTTATTCCCATTCTAAAGAAAGGTGCCCCAACAGAGTGCAGAAATAATCAAACAATATCATTGATCACATGCAAGCAAGAATCTGCTGAAAATTATCCAAAAATGACTGGAAGAGCACAGCAACAGAGAAATGCCAGAAGCGCAGGCTGGGATTAGAAGAGGCTATGGTACTAGGGATATTATAGCTAACATTAGACGCATCTTGGCTAAAAGCAGGGAGTACCAGAGGAATGTCTGTGTTTCATTGACCCTGCAAAGGCATTTGATTGTGTGGATCATAACAAAACTGTGGCTGACTCTGAGAAGAATGGGAATCCCAGAATACTTGATTGTGCTTATGCAAAACCTACACTTGGACCAACGACAATCGACAATCATCAGAGCAGAGAAAGGAAACAATGCCTGCATGGTTCAAAATGAGAAAGGGTGTACACCAGGGATGTGTCCTATCTCATACCTTTTCAAACTATATGCAGAACAGATTATCCAGGAGGCTGGGCTCTATGAGGAGAAATGTGGCATCAGGATTGGAGGAAGACTCATCAACAATCTGCATTATGCAGATGACACAACCTTGCTTGCTAAAACTGAGGAAGACCCAGAGCGCTTGCTGCAGAAGTTCAAGGACTGTATTCTTTAGTATGGAATGAAGCTTAACATCAAGAAGACAAAGGTTCTCATCACTGGCCCAATTGACAGCACCATGATGGATGGAGAAGAGATTGAGGTTGTTGACAGTTACCACTTGCTCTGCTCCACAATTAACACTCTTGGCACCAGCAATCAGGAATCAAAAGACGAAATTTTACTGGGAAAATCTGCTGTCAGAGACCTTTCCAGAGTTCTCAGAAGCAATGATGTCAGTCTAGAGACTAAGTGTACCTGATCCAGGCCATGGTTTTCTCAATTACTTGCTATGCATCAGAGAGATGGGCAATGACTAAGAACAAGAGAAGAAGAATTGATGCCTTTGAGTTGTGGTGCTGGAGAAAAATCTTGAACATACTGTAGACTGCCAAGAAAACAAATAAGTTTGTCTTCAAGAAAGAGAAACCAAGTTTCTACTTGGAGGCTAGGATTTTGAAACTCTACCTCATATACTTTGGGCATGTGGCCAGGAGGGACTGATCCTTAGAGAAGGACATCATGCCCAAAAGGTAAGATGGACAGCACAGGAGAGAAAGATCCTGGATGAGAAGGATTGATACAGTAACTAGGGCTTTGGGGGTAGGTGTGTTGGAGACAGTAAGACCGACTCAGGACAGGGTAGTCTTCAGAGCTGCTGTACAAAGGGTCACTATGAGTAGTGCTAGACTCCAATCAACAGCAATGTGAATCACAGGAGACTCAACAGCACATAACACAACCAACAACCTTTTGCTCTGAGGAAGTCTGTAGTTAGGGAACTTTCCAAATTACTGAGGAGAAATGATGTCAATTTGAGGACTAACATACATCTGGTTCAGGCCATCATCTTTCTAATCACTTGCTATGCATCCGAGAGCTGGAAAGTGAATAAAGATGACGGAAGATGAATTGATGCCTTTGAGCTATGGTGGTGAAGAGCACTGAACATCCATCCCACGGACAGCCAAAAGAACAAATATGTCTTGGAGAATGTGCAGAGTACTTTTTGGAGGCACAGATGATGTGAGTTTTTCCTCACATACTTCGGGCATGTTGCTGGGAGAAGATCTTCCTCTGAGAGGGGCATGATGCTGGGAAATGTCAAGAGTCAATGAAGGAGAGGAAGACTCTCGACCAGGTGGGTTGACACGGTGACTGCTACAACAGGCCCTAGTGTGTCAGGAAGTTTGATGGCACAGGATAGGACTGTGTTTGATCTGTTGTTCACAGGGTCACTTCAGGTCATACTAAACTCGATGGCATCTAACACCACCACCACCCCCCTACATGAAAAAAAAAAAAAAAACAAAACAAACAGTAAAGGATTATATGTTTTTAAAAAAAACACATGCTGCCAATGATGCATTTGCTCAAAACACCTTCCACAGAAGGGATTTTTTTTTTTAATTCTTAATTTTAACAACTGTGGAACGATATGATAAAGAATCTAAATCAATTCAGCATTACACAGTTCTTTTACAGGAACTTCTTCCCACTGCTAGCAATTTCAATGCTTAACAATCCTGTAGGCAGGGCAGAACTGGCCCATAGGGTCGCCTAAACTGCATGCAGTCTTTACAGAAGCCAATTGCCAGCCCTTTCTTCCTCAGAGCGGCTACTGGATTCCAACTGCCCACCAGTCAGTTAGTAGCCTTATGGTTTAACCGTTGCACCAGCAAGGCCCCTGTATCTTGCTTGGTAAAGGGTTTTAATTTTTTTTTTTAATAAGGTTTTTGTCTGTGTTCCCTTTTGTAGCCAAATTAAACAAAAGTCCACCTCATGCTAGCAGTGAAGTGCATCTAATTAAGTATGTTTTGGAAAAATAAATAAGAATAGAAAACAGAACTTGCATTAAGGTTGTGTGTGTTTAGGTTGACCTCTTACTGATTTTGGAATAAAACAACGTAAGGAGTGCCCATGTGGCCTCTCTAGCTAAAAAGTGTAAGAGCAGATTTAAAAGCCTCAACCTGAAAGTAACAAAATATAATCAAACAATCTACTTTGAATTCTTTTTGACCTATATCTTTTTAAAATTTTAGCATTATTTATAAATCAAAACACACTTCAAACCAGAAAATAAAGACGATTTTTCCCCCACATGAAGGTGCCTCAAAACTTTCTTTAAAAATCATTTCCTTTCACTATCAGCTTTATTGAAAGAAAACAAATTCTGGTAAGGCTTCAGAGACGGACTATTAAATAGAGTTTATCTCATATTGAAGGTTATGTGGTTTCTGCCTTCATTTTCTTATCAACTTAATTATTGGCACGGCCTATGCTGTCTCACAAATCATATTCCTATCTAAGTCTCACAAAGGAGTCTTAAAAATATACTAGAAAATAACATTCTAGAAGTGTTGCATCATGTAGCGATACATCAACCTCCTAATTAATTATTACCTCTCAGGGCCACAGAAAGTGACTAATGAATTCTCTCAGTAGGAGTTTTATTACTCAACCCCACACAATCAGAAGCCACAATCAGGGACTCTGGGGTGCTGGGGGTGGGGGTGGGTACCAGGCCCCCCTGATGATCAGGTACCTTTTGCAGACCTCACGGAATGGAGCACTGAACCAAGAAAACAAACCAAACTCATTGAGTCAAGTTGATTCCCACGCAAGTCCAAAACTAAATCTTTAACTGTGTTCTCTGAGTTGTGGGGAACCTGGAAATCTACTCTAGTCCCTTCATTTTATAGGTAACTCGTGGAACTGGCCTGGAGTTGTCGTGCACGGGAATTATCAAAGTGTTGGTACCTTGAAAATAAAACTTGAAGGATTTGTAAGTGCAGAACTCTAACTGAAAACCCAGTGCCCAGGAACGTGCCCCGTGAAGCAGAGCAATCCACAGACTAGACCTAGTTCAGTCTAACTCAGAATGCTCAGCGACTCAGCGTGGACAGCGCGGCACAAATGGAAAGAGGATGGCACACAAACTTCCGACGCCAGGGAAACATGCAGTGTGTGTATGTGAGAAGGGAGGAAGGCTGCGGGGACCGGGTGCGGAGAAGCACACGCATCCCTCTGAAAGGGAAGCCACAGTCTTCCCACCTGTACAATGGGTGTGAGCCGCCTCCCCCGCCCCCGCCGCCAAGCTGAAGGCTAATGAATGAGCGGCTGCTTCGCGGTCGCAGCCGCTCCGCTCGCGGGCCGGGGCCCGGCTGCAGCGCTCCCTCCGCGGGCAGTCGAGCCGCGTTAATTCCCCAGCGCGGGCGCTCGCTCGCTCGCTCGCGGCCCGCGGCCCCCGGCCCAGCCCCGACAGTTACGCTTCCCGACGCGCGCCCGCCGGCGCTACCGCCGTGTCCCGCGCGAGGAGGCGGCCGGGACGCTGCCTACCTTGGCCACCCAGCTGAACAATGGTGACATCGCGGGCCGGGCGGCGGCTCCTCGGCCGCCGCTTGCCGCTTAGT
>NW_006399917.1:3338547-3360614 GCF_000299155.1 Elephantulus edwardii
GGGGTGCTCGGGGTCGCTCTTCTCCGGGGGCTGCGCGGCTCCACTCTCACGCTAGCGGCGGTGCGGGGGACGCAGCCTCGGAGGCCTCTGGACCCATCCACCCACCCTCAACTTTCCCACAACTTTCAGACAACTTGGAATTCGTCTCTCGGAGTTGGCCCGGGAAGCCCCTAGTGGCGCTGTGGCTAAAGCATTAGGCCGCCAAGCAAAATGTGGCGGGTGGAAACCACCAGCCACTGTGCCGTGGGGGAAGAAGGGGAGATGTGCCCCACTCTGTCCCTAAAGATTTACAGCCTGGGCAACCCGAGGGGACAGGTCACCCCTGTTTCCTGCAGGATTTTGGCATCGCTCTACTTCTGGCAAATGAGCTGGGGATGTTTGAGTTTGTTTTGCATGTTTGATAAAAGCCCCTGAGTTGACGGAACACCTCCCCCCATCCCACCCCATGACGTTCCTTCTCAAAGGCGCTAGATTGCTTAGGAACAAAAGCCCCAGTGTTCCCTGGGCCCCTAATACCTTTATATAATGAAAGGTGGTTTTCTTGGAGTCAGAAAACCCAGCGATTGAGACCAAAAGTGGGTCCTGCCCAAGGGAAGCTTGGGCGATTTGAGATCGGGGGATTACTACACAATTTTCTTCTCTCGCTTGTGGTCAGATTGTATAGCTCAGGAGATTAAACTGAGTTTCAAACGCACGTTTAGAAAAAAAAAAAGTCCAAAGGTCTAATAGTTAAAGTGCAAATATGTGCATCATGTTAAGTAATGAAATCACCCAATACCAATGGCCAAGCCAGCCTACGAATTATGTTATTTCCCTTTCGTTACATTAATGTGAATTATCTTCATGATAGGGCCAGAAGAACACTGCAGCCATGTCCCTAAACGCCTGTATGTGAGGTACAGGGTGTACACCTCAGTGGGTGTTTTTTCCTCTTCTAGGTTAGGAGCTCTGGTGGCCTAGTCAGTAGAGAATTGCACTGCTAAGATAAAGGCAGTGGTTCTCTGGTGGTTCAAATCTACCAGCGGACCCCAAGGGAGAAGGACGGGCAATGCCCTTGCGATTTACTGACTCCAAAAGCCCACTGCAGAGCCTCTATGAATCACTTCAGGTTGGACTGCAATGAATTTGAGGTGGAGCGCTTCAGAATGCGATAAACGTAAGGTGTGAGAGATGCCTTTGAATTGTGGCATTAGTGACGAATATTGACTATCCCATAGACCGTCCAAAGAACAAACATCTGTCTTGGAGTAAATGCAACCAGTGCTACTTAGACGCAAAGATGGCGAAACTTCATCTCATATACTTTGGGCATGTTCTCAGGAGGGACCAGTCCTCAGAAAAAAGCATCATACAAAAGAGAGGCAGATGCTAAACAAGATGGATTGACATAGTGACAATGGGTTTAAGCATGTTGGAGATGCTAAGGATAGTACAGGGTCACTATGAGTGGGACTTGACTCAACGGCACATAACAACAAGAAGATAGGAGTGAAGTCAAGAGCAACCCAACAGAACCTGCTGGGGGTATTTGGGAAAGGCCTTATAAAGCTTCTGGTTCTGTGCCTTTGAGTCCATTCTGACTCAGAGCCACCATGTATGTCAAGGAACTGCCCTATAGCGTTTCCTACAATGTAATCTTTATAGAAGCAGATCACCAGGCATTTATCCCCCCATGGATCAACTCGTAGATTTCTACTCCTGACTTGTCAGCAGCCAAGACTTAAATTACTGCCCTACCTTGTATGTCTTATGACACAGAGAGAAGTGCTGTTCTTAACCTTTTAAGCAGTGATGTTCCAGGAATAAATTAAGAGGCAGAAGAGAAGAGTACATTTGCAGCCATTCAGCCAAATGACTGCCCATACCACATCACTTTTTCAAACAAGGAGAAGAGATGGAAGCAGAGAGCTTCATTAACGTGAAAGCCTCCAATCCTCTACTTTTCAAAACGGCCCATGGACCAACTACACTGGCATCACTTGGGAATCTCCCATTGTTTTTGTTGTATCTGCTGCCAGGGACCTCTGCAGAATGCTAAAGAGCAATGACGTCAGTCTGGAGACTAAGGTGGGTTGTCTGATCCAGGTTGCCTGATCCAGGCCATGGTCTTCACAATTACTTGCTACACATCAGAAAGCTGAGCTGGACAATGAATAAGGATGAAAAAAGAATTGATGCCTTTGAGATGTAGTGCTGGAGAAGAGTATTGAACATACCATGGACAGCCAAAAACAAATCTGACCTGGAGATGTTGAACCCAGGTTACTCCTTGGAGGCAAGAATGTTAAACTCCATCTCACATACTTAGGGCATGCTTCCAGACGGGACCAGTCCTTAAAGAAGGACATGATGTTTGGAAGGGTAGAAGGACAGCACAAGAGAGGAAGAACCTGGATGAGATGGGTTGACACAGTAACTGAGCTAATGGAGGTAGGTGTGTCAGAGGCAGACTGGCTCAGGATAAGGCAGAGTTCTGAGCTATTGTATATTGGATCGCTATGAGTTGTAGTCAACTTGATGGCACATAACAACAACAACTATCAAGTGGACCCTCTGGCAGGTTTTCAGAGGCTGTAACTCCCACAAGAGGAGACTGCCCATCTTTCTCCCCAGGTGCAGATGGTGGATTCAAACCTCATGCCTTTGGGTTGTCAGGGAAACTCTTTACCCTCTAGGTAACCAGAGCTCCCTTTGAGAATTTGCTAGAAATTAAAAATTTTGAGTACTACTCCCTAACTATTGAATCAGTATCTTGGGCTTAATCAAATCCTCAGAAATGACCAGTGTTCACATTAATGTGTATGGAGCCCTGCTGGTGTAGTGTGTAGTGCCAGGGTGCTCACCAAAAGGAAAAGCGGCTCTAATGGCTGGAATCCACCAGCAGTTCCAAGGGAGAAAGATGGACAGTCACCTCCCATGAAGATTTCCAGTCTGTGATACCAGATGGAGGGTTGCTGTGCTGTTAAGGCTTTATCCAAAATGGTTTTCCTAGCCATTAACTCTGACTTTGCCACGTGGTTGAGTAGGAATATTCCAATGTTGTTGTTGTTGTTATGTGCCATTGAGTTGCTTGCAACTCATAGCAACCCTATGTACAACAGCTCTGAACCCTGCTCTATCCTGAGCCAACCTCATTGTCTCTGACACACCTACCCTCATTACCCCAGTCACTGAGTCAATCTATTAAGGGTCTTCCTCTCCTGTGCTGTCCTTCCACACTCCCAAGCATGATGTCCCTCTGCAAGGACTGGTCCCTCCTTGCAACATGTCCAAAATATCCCAGATAAAGCCTCAGAATCCTTGCCTCCAAGGCACAGCCTGGCTTCACCCTCTCCAGGATGAACTTGTTTGTTCTTCTAGCAGTCGATGGTATATTCAATACTCTTCTCCAGCACCACAGCTCAATCAAAGGCATCAACTCTCCTTTGGTCATTCCTTGTCATTGTCCAGCTGTCTGATGTATAGCAAGTAATTGCAAAGACCATCGCCTGGATCAGGCACACCTGAATAGGCCATGTTAATCTATCTGTAACAGGATTGGCTACTCTTGCCAATAAATTGAGCAGATTTAGCAGCAGAATTTGAGAATCTCACCACCAGCAAAGTAGCAAGAGAATGCAGCACACCTTTCAGTGCCAGAGATTCTTACACCAGCCAGACCTGCAGGAGAGCAACAATAACCACAGCAGAGAACCAAAGACCTGACATGAGACGGAGCTGGCCTTGGGACTGCCACCCCACAGAACCAGAACTAAGAGTCTTTTGCCCAAGTTTGGGTTTATTGTTGGTTTTTTGGTGGTGGTGGTGGTGGTTGTTTAGGACTTAGGAGGTGAAAGCAGGGGAGAAGGCCATAGTTGGCAGTACTAAGAGCTGTGTAGCCCTGATCTAAAGTCACAGGGCTCACAGCTGAGGAGTCTGAGAACACATTTCAGAAACTGTCCTGCCTGCATGATTATAGCTGTTGTCATTGTTGTTGTTAAGTACCATCGAGTCACAGGCGACTCATAGTGACCCTATGAGGAAAAGTCCTCAACGCTTGGGTGTCTTTCATCCTCTCTCCAGGTTGAATTAGTGGGAAGAGGTGCAGAAGTGTGGGAGACAGATCTGATGTCTGAAATTGGTTTTGTGTTATGAATGTCATTGACGGGGACAGTTCATACCCCGCTTGAGGAGTTAGTAGAGGTCAGTTATGGCCATTGCCACACAGCTCTTGCCTCTTTCTACAGTCACTAAGGCGAGAAGCTACGCTGCAATCCTGAGGGCACACAGTTCAAATCCACTGCCTGCTCCACAGGAGAACGAGGGGCAGTCCCCTCTCATGTGGTTAACTGCCTCTGAAAACCTGCTTGGAGGGTAAGCTGTGGTCAGTTCCGACTCAATGGTACACAACAACAACAAGCAAGAGTCAAAACAATTGCTCCTGTTCAAGCTCCTAGTGAGGAACGCTGTGTACCACAAAGTGAAAGCACTGCCCAGTCCTGTGCCAGCCTGCATTGCTTGTTACATCCAGCCCATTATGGCCATCACAGAGTCAACACAGTATTGTTGACGGTCTTTTCTGCTGACCTGCTCCCTTCCCATGCACGATGCCCTTCTCTAAGGACTGGCCTCTCATGACAACATGTCCAAAGCATGTGAGGCAGTGCTCCCCATCCTTGCTGTGAAGGACCGTGCTGGCTGTACTTCTACCAAGACAGCATTCTTTGACAACATCAAAAGGTATTTTCCAGTCGTCTTCCTTATTGATGACCCAACTGTTTAATGCCTGCAAGATGATTGAAAACACAATAGCCTTGGTAAGGGTCACCTTACTCTTCAAAATGACATTCTTGCTTTTCTAACAATTTTTAAAAGCCCTTTTCAGCTGATGAGCTCGGTTCAGTCCTTTCATTTCTTGACAGCTCCTTCCATGGGCATTCATGATGAATCGAAGAAAAAAAGGAAATAAATAACAGAATACTAACTTCTAAGCTAAGAGCAAGGACTCAATTCCAACTCCTGTGGACCCCATGGGACAGGACACAACTGCTCTGTAGGTTTCTCTGAAAGATGAACAACGAGAAAGGAAGTCTGACACAGAATTGATGCCTTTGAATTGTGGTGCTGGCAAGGAGTCGTGAGTATATGATGGCCTGCCAAAAGAGTAAACAAATATATCCTGGAAGAAGGACAACCAGAATTCTCCTTAGAGGCAAAGGTGGTGAAACTGTGTCTTGCTAACTTTGGACATGTTATTCGGAAGGGGCCAGTCCCTGGAGAAGGATATCATGCTTGGTCATGTAAAGGATCAGCAGCACAGAAGTCCCTCAACGAGATGAATTGATACACTGGCAGCAACAATGAACTCAAACAGAACAGTTACTGTGAGGATGGCTCGAGGCTGGGCGGTA
Source organism: Elephantulus edwardii (assembly GCF_000299155.1). Classification (NCBI taxonomy): domain Eukaryota; kingdom Metazoa; phylum Chordata; class Mammalia; order Macroscelidea; family Macroscelididae; genus Elephantulus; species Elephantulus edwardii. The sequence continues at coordinate 3,343,938 of NW_006399917.1, forward strand.
TTTCCTTCCATTGTGCACCGGGCCACTCTGAGACAAAGCCACCATGATGCCACCTCACAAAAACACCACCACTGTCTAAGGATTCCTTGACTATTGTGAGATCTGCCAGCAGCCGATTGCCAGGCCATTCTTCTGTGGTGCCCCTGAATGGGTTCAAACCACCCTCCTTTGAGTGAATCATCCAAGGCAATCTGTTCCACCAGAGACCTTCCTGACCTGCAACTGCTTGAAAAAGCAGCCATGACTCTCCTGTGTTCCTGATGTGATAGAACCACTGTAGCTAGTGAGACATCAGAGAATCCCAGGGCAATAACATGGCTTTCATGTGAGCGGACAGGCAGCTGAGGATCAGGCTGAACCAGTGGTCAACACCACACCCTATGTCCCTCCTGCACCCTGACAGAGCTCTCCACGAGTCCCTGGGACACAGCAGCACCTCTAGCGACAGGCTGAGGAGCCCTGAACTGATTAGAGAAATGTCAATGATTTGTAAGGGACTGAGATACATTTTTCTCCCACTTGGTAGAAGGGGAGAGAAAATACAAAGAGAAATAACTTTACATTTAAGGACACATAGGTGGCATTTAGAGGGGAGGAAAAAAAAATAAGAAACTGGCCATACACCTGCTTTTGTTATTGTTAAGTGCTGTCAAGTCGAGTATGACTCATAGCAACCCTATGAATAAAAGATCTGAACCTTGTTCTATAACTATCATCATTTCTCTAATGTACATTGAGTTTCCAAAGGCCTATTGTTTAGGAAGTGAATACCAATCCTGCTTCCAAGCCTGTATTAATCTGGAAACTCTACCAAACCCTGTCTACCATGGGTAACCATTATGGCATTTGACACACCAGTGGCACAGCAGTTCTGTAGTATAGCAACCCCAAGTTACCTCAGTACAGGAAACTGAAAGACAAAAGCTATAACACTTGCAACAATGTTCTTCCCAAACACAATTAACACAACTGTTTGTTGACTAAATCCAGGCGACCAATCAGCTTATTCATGATCATTAATGAAACAAAACAAAAAAAGACCCAACAGTTTACACCCAACTTTCAGCTAAATCAAAAGAACCTACCCTCCAGAATCCAACTGCTTCACACAGGAGCCTTCGTAAATCAAAACAAATCCTGAATGGAACCATTACAACTGCAAAGTGTACAGCATGAGAAGGAACAGTAAGGGGTGGTTGGTAAACCTAGACCCACCTCTCCACACTCACACATCCAGAATACAGGACCTGCAGGCCTAGATGAACTCGCTAGAACTTGCTGTATCCTTAGATTCACTGACTGTCCCTCTGACCAGGCCTCTCTGCCTGGCCCAGGACCTGGCAGCGTCCCTCCCCGTGTGGGAAGGTATTAGGGGCCTCTGATACATAGCCATGTATACAGTTTTTCCAGCAAATATTTTAAGAAAGAGCCGTAAAAAGTCTTACTTTAATTCACTGCCAACATGTAGCTTGCCAGTCATACTCCACAAAGCAATCCTCTGTTATATCCAGATTTTCATTAAAGGGAAACTGTTACCACTGGCAGATCTAACACAATCTCAAAAATAAATCCCCACAGCTCAGTGCCAGCTCACAGCAGCTCTCCCTCCGCTGGGTTCCCAAGGCTGAAAATCTTTCCAAGAAGACACTGGCCCTCTTTCTCTCTTGGAGCAGCTGGAGGATTCGAACTGCCAACTCCTCTGTTAGCTGTACAATGTGTACGCATCTATGCTACAGACTACTAAAACCATGTTCTTTAAAATGCGGCACTTCCTCCATACTAAAAAGTACCCTCTCGGCTTTCTCCTGGCCTCTAGCTTGTCTGTTATATGTCCGAGAGCCAAGAGAAGTCCCAGACCTGTGGTGTCCCAGCCCTGAGGTGTTCCAGGCCAATGTCCTTTGGATAGGTACCAGCCTCACTGTCAGCAAATCTGTATTTTTGTCTCAAGTTAGCCGCTTCTTAGCTGTGTGACCTTGGTCAAGTTACCGAACCTCTCTGAGTGTCACTTGACTTCATTACCAAAGTAGATCTGGCGAAAGTACAGTGTAACAGCAGGGGACTGTAAGAAATGGGTGTGACTATTTACTTTTTCTGTGCCAGAGAAGAAAGATGATTTGGCACACCAGCCCCTGGAATTGATTGTTTTGAGTATTTATCATTTAGTCAAGTCTGAGGACAATTTTGATAAATGAGAATTTATTCACGGCAGCCATACTGTCTCTCTGGCCTGACACAGAGAACATGTCTACAAATGTGAACACTATGTTGTTGTTGTTGTTGTTATGTGCCATCGAGTCGCTTGCGACTCATAGCGACCCTATGTACAACAGCCCTAAACTCTGCTCTGTCCTGTGCCAATCGCACTGTTTCTGTTTGCTTGGTTTTTTTCCAACATATTTTATTGGGATCCAAATCGAAGTTTACAAGGCATATTGATGTTTTTAAAATTAATCATCCATGCACATTTTACTCCATAATATTATTTACAATATACATACACTGTCTTCTGTTCTTCAAAAATCACAATAAGAAAATGAAAAGGCATGCCACAGAAAATGAGGAAAAATTTCCTAACATTTACTTGTCTGACAAAAAAGAGTTGCTACTCAGAGTAACTAAAGAACTCCTAGAACCCAACTGAGATAATAAAAAACAATTCACACATCAGGCTAATATCAAAGCAATACCAGAAGGGAACCAAGTAGCACCACCTATAGAGGCCACTGTGCATAGCTTCAGGAGTGCAAATAAATATGGTGGCCTAGGCAATCTAGGGTTTCTCACCAAAGAAAGCAGGAAGAAAACAACTGATTAGGCTACAAAACAGTCTCAGGAGGTCAAGGGTCTTAGCTGGGGCCCACAGCAGCCCTGTTTTGGTGTGGAGGTGTCCAGCCGTGTAGGAGGGGAGGGTGGGCAAGAGTGGCCTGAGGATGCAAAATCACAATGGTTACAACACAGAATTTAGCCTGAAAATGGTGTGAGGGCTGCAGAACTGAGTAGGTGACATCCCAATTACCCCAGTCAACTGAATCAATCCACCTCATAGAGGGCCTTCCCCTCCTGCGCTGTCCCTCCACCCTTCCAAGCATGATGTCCCTCTCCATGACTGGTGCCTCCTTACAACATGTCCAAAGTATGTAAGACGGAGCCTCAGAATCCTTGCCTCCAAGGAGCCGCCCAGTTTGACCCTTTCCAGGATGAATCTGTGAACACTATTAGTTCATATTTATCATCTACATAAAACCAGGGAAAGTATAATAAAAATATGTTGGTTAAAGAGGGGTGGGGAAGTATCCTATCAGAAAAGAGTAACTTTTCCCACAAAAGAACTGTGTGTAGAACAGGTGTCGCTGAGAATCTCTACAGACACAATGACTGTTGCATAGACACACTGACAACAGCTGATGGCCCCACACCCTGGGGCTGAAATGGCAAGTGTAGATTGTCAGTAGACCATTCCCACTAGGAGCAGAAGAAACCTGTGTGAAGCCCCAGTTCAAACCTTTGCCCTGGAAATTCCACTAGTGAGAATTACTTTTAGAGCATGAATCAGAAATAAATAACTCTCCCATCAAGCTGGAACTAGCTCAAAGCTGGCCCTCCAGTGCATTTCCAAGGCTGTAGTTGCACAAGAGAAGACTGCCTCTCTCTCTCTCAGAACTGCTGGTGCATTCAAACCCCAGAAAGGTTAGCAGTGCAACTGCATATAGACTTGGCCACCAGCACTCCCTCTCTAGTTGGAAAGAGGGTCAGGGATTAACGTGAAAAGATGATGAACATTATTTGTTCCAAAGAAAGTTTTTAGATTTAAAGCCACAGCAGTGGGAACTCAGTTAATAAATTATTCATCCCTAAAATAAAATATTAAATAGTGTTTAAAAATAATTGTGACATGGGAGTATGCTCTGCTCGCAACCAGATAGGGGGATAGAGCTGGACACCAAATTGTACTTATGGTTTATATAAGAATTACAGGATAAAAATTAGGAATTTCCAAAGTGTTGCAATCATTCTCTTTGGTACAGGGTGAAAATGATCTTTGCATGTGTTTCTTTCCCCAGTTTTCTACACATTTATTAGCTTACTAAAGATGACCCTCATGGTCCTCGCTTTTCAAAGTGCCATCCATCTGTTTGTGGCCCATGATGACACATGTGTGCTGGAGTTGAACTACTCTCCATAGATAATCTCAGCTATAATCGTCACAGAGGCAACAGCTAGGCCTTTCTTCAGTGGCACTGCAGAGTGGGTTCCCACACCAATCTTCTGGCTAACAGTCAAGTACAAAACTATTTTCAGGGTCCACTAAACCATTCCAGTACCAGTTGCAGGAGCTCTAGTACATCCTTGAAGGTTAACAGATTATGTATTGTGCTGCTAATGGAAAGGTTGACTGTTCAAATCCACCAGCCACTTTTTACTTGTTGTTGTAGAGTCTCATAGCTGGCCCTTCGGCTGTTTTCGGAGGCTGTAAATCACATGGGAAGAGATTACCTATTTTTCTCCCATGAAGCCAATGGTGGATTCGATTAGTCAGAGAGGCACTACCTTTGGTAAGAAACTATGCTGCAATCCCAAAGTGACACAGTTTGAAACCACCTGGAGAAAAATATGCAATCTCCTCCCATGTGATTACTGCCTCTGAAAACCAGCTGGAGGAGCAGCTATGAGTTGGTTCCAACTTGGTGCCACACAAACCCCACCACTGCCAACAAGCTTATGACACTATGGCACCAGGGATCCCTGCTGACTTTCTAAGCAGCCTTCACTGTTGTTGGTTTTGCGTTGTTAGGTGCTCGGGAGCCAACTCTGACCCACAGCGACCCTCTGAACAGCAGACCTGTACCTTGCCCTGTCCTGTGTGTACCTTGCCCTGTCCTCTGCCATCCACATTTAGCATTTCTGACACACTTGTGCCTATTGTTACAGTCACTTGTGTCAATGCGTCTTGTTGAGAGTCTTTCTTTCTTTCACTGATTTTCCACCTTTCCAAAAATGATGTCCTTTTCCAAGGACTGGCCCCACCTAGCAACATGCCCGAAGTATGTGAGACAAAGCTTCATCATCTTGGTCTCTAGGGAGCCACCTGGTTGTACTTTCTCCAAGCCTTAAAAGGATGGTTAATGCCTCATCATCTCAGCTCTCCTGAGACAGAAAGGGAGAAATTGAAGAGAAAATCTATGATTTGTTCCCCAACTCTGCCTAAACCCTGACCTCAAAGCAAATGCTAACACTCTTAACTCCTCCATCTCTGCCATGTTCCTCTTTGGAGGAGGAGCAGGAGGCAAAGAGGAAGGTCAAACCTCTCCCCTCAGGCGGCTCTTCATCAGCTCCAGTGAGGACAGGGAGTGTGTGAAGTAGGCAGCAGAATGACATCACCATATCCCTGGGCCCCAGGGTCAACTCTGACTCAGGAACCCTACGGAATATACTAGGACTGCCCCACGCCTTTGCCAGTGCTATGAATCTTTGCAGAAGTTGACTGCCACATCACTCACTCTCCCACCTCAAGACAGGGCTAAGGACTGGCCCACTGTAATCCCAACTCTGCAACGAGTCAGCCTGATCGTAGGTGAATCAGAACCTGCCAGCATGAGGCTCTTGGCCGATGATCAGGAATGTATTCAGTAATAGCAGTTAGACCCATTGTGTAAAGCAAAAAAGTTTCTTGCAGGAAACACTAAAGGTGAGTCAGACCTGAATCGTGCCCTGGGGAGCCATATAGGCAGCAGTGGATATAGGGCAAGGGAAAGTGTGGAAAGGGCCACAGGAAGGACCAATGTGGTGCTCAGTGGAGTTCCCTGGGACAGGGAAGGATATTTGAGGCTGTGAGGGAAGAACCAATCCTGGCTAGAAAACGCCAGGCCCAGTCCGATGGTAGAGAGCCCAGTCGGTGAGAGGGCCGCTAGGGAGTTGTGCTGCCAACCTAAAATAGCTTGAAACCACCAGTGGCTCCAAGAGAGAAAGGTGGGTAATATCTTTCCATGCCATTTGTTATTTTTATGTACCATGGAGTCAGCTATGAACTCTCTGAACAAAGAATGGATCAGAATCCTGCCCTATCCCGTACAATCCTCTCTGATGTGCTCAAACCCACTGCAACAGTCACTGTGTCAATCCATCTCATTGAGGGTCTTCTTCTCTTTCACTGACCCTCCACCTTTTTAAGCATGATGTCTTTTATTCCAAGGACTAGCCCCTCCCAACATGCCCAAAGTGTGTGAGATGAAGCGCCATCATCTTTGTCTCTAAGGAGCATGCTGGTTGCACTTTCTCCAAGACCTTTTTGTTTGATCTGCTGGCGCTCCCCCTCACCAGCTCCTGACCCAAGGGCCTGGAGGCTTTCAGGGTCTGGAGCCTGGCAGAGCTGAACCTGCCTGTGCACGGATCTCCTGCACACCTGCTTGCACTATGCAATTTACAGCCCTGGAAACTCATTGGAGGGGCTTTTATGAGTCGGTTCTGACTAGACAGCCATGAGAGTGCCGGGTGTTATCTTAGTTTGGTTTTGAGATTGGGGTTTTTTTAAGTGTTGCTATAACAAATAGATTTTTTTTTTTTTAACAAATAGATTTTTAAATGCAGTAACAAAAATAAAGGGAGCTCTGACGGCCAGGGGCTGGGGAGTTGCACTGTTCACACAAAGGTGATGCCTCTCTGACCATTTGAAGCCACCCCTGGCCCCAAGGGAGAAAGAAGGCAGTCTCTTCCCGTGTGACTTTTTAGCCTCTGAAAAACCACTGGAGTGTCAGCTACGAAACTCAACGATAGCAAGTGAATGAGTGGTAACAAATACCACTAAGAAGTGACTTTAAGGAATTGAAATTTCTTTTCTTACAGGTTAGGAGCCTCTGGTTGTTGTGTACCCTTGAATCAGAACTGACTCAGAGCTGACCCTGCAGCATGTTTTCAGAGGCAGTAAGCCACGCTGGTGGCCTAGAGGCAAGAAGCTGCACAGCAATCCCAAAGGCATGTAGTTCGAGGCCACCATCAGCTGCTCTGCAGGAGAAGGATGGGCAATCTCCTCCCGTGTGATTAACTGTCTCTGAAAATCCACTGGAGGATCTGCTACGGTTCAGTTCTGACTTGACAGTAAACAACAACAACAGCAAATCACACTGTGAGGAGATGCCCATCATTCTCCCACGGAGCAGCTGGTGGACTCAAACCATGTACCTTTGTGTTAGCAGCAGAAAGGCTTTCTCTTCTCCCTCTTGAGTGGAAGGAGGGGTGCAGGTGCAGGGGGAAATTTTCCTGTCTTAGCTCCTCTAGCAGTCCAGCATCCTTCCTGGCGTTCCCTTGGGATTTCCACGTGTCCTCAGTCTTTCCCCATTCACGCTTACACAGTTCTGTGCCCGATTCATTCCAGTTCTATCTCAAAGGTGACTGGTTTAAGACAGCCAGCCCTACACTACTGTGACCAGAGCCCTGATAGTGTGCTAGGTTAACTGGGACGTTAAAGTTTGAACCCTCCAGCTGAAAGATGGACAGTCATCACCACTTTAGATTCACAGCCACAGACACCTGGTATGCCTGGTGGGCAGTCACCATGACTCAGATGCGACTGACAGTGGTTTGGCTTTTTGGTTTATACTAGCATGTCCTCCATATTAATGTTCAGGAAGTGTGAAGATGGCGTAGGATAGGACAGAGTTCAGATCTGTTGTTCAGAGGGTCACTAGGAGTCGTATTCAACTCAACGGCACCTACCATCAACAACATCTCCTCCACAGCACATCAAGGAAAACACTGTTCCAAAACAGGATTGCATCCACGGGAACACCGACCCAACCCAATGACTTCAAGTGGATTTCAACTAATAGTGACTCTACAATCAGAATAGATAGAACGACCCCACAGGAGATTCTCTGCAGAAGTAAATGAATTCCTTTTTCTCCCAGGAGGAGGTGCTGGTGAGTTCCAAATGCCATGTTTTGGTGCGTGGCTGAGTGGTCAACCATTGCGCAGCCAGATCTCCACTGCTTATCTCAAACCAGCCAAATCAATCATTTCTGCACCCCACCCCCCAGCCACAGGGCACGACAGGTGACTGGCAGACCACTCGGACTGGAGCCATCAGCTGTGTCACTGTCTGTGTGCAGTGACCAATCAGTGGAGCTATTAAAACACATCAACACCCACCGGTTCCACCTACAGGGTTTTTTTTGGTGGAGGAAATTAGCAATTCCTGGAAGAGGGGTATTTTTAAGATGGAGGAAGTGTGGCATTCTAAATCAAATGGTTTGGGTAGCCTGGTCGCTCAGGGTGTTATTTGTTCTGTGCTAAATACAAGGTGGAAGATTTGAATCCATGGAGAAAGAAGAGTAGTCTCTTCCTGGAAAGATTTACAGCCTCAGAAACCCAGTTGGAGAGTCACTATGAGTTGGAATCAACTCAGGGAAGTGGGTTTGGGGGATTTCTTTTTTGAGGTTCTGTTAGCTCTTCCAATGGTGACAGCTTCTCTTTAATGACATTCTGGTTATAACAGAGAATTGCTTTGTGGAGCGTGACTGGCAAACTCCATGTTGGCCGTGAATGAAAGTTAAGACTTTTTATGGCTCTTTAGTAAAATATTTGGTGTTAAAACCACACAGATGGCTGTTTAACAGGGGCCCCTACCTTCCCACATGGGGAGGGATGCTGCCAGGTCTTGGGCTGGGCAGGGAGGCCTGGTCAGAGGGAGAGTCAGTGAGTCTAAGGATACAGCAAGTTCTAGCAAGTTCAGGCCAGGCCTTCCAGGGCCCATCTCCTGGATGCGGGAGCATGAAGAGGTGGGTCCAGGTTTACCAGTCAGGCCTTCATGTCCCTACTTCACTTGCTGCACACTTGCTGTCTGTAACTATTCGATGCAGCATTGATCTGAATTCAACATATATGACCATTTTTGTGTTTTATTCCCTCCCTTCCAAATGTTATTTTTGTGTTCCTTAATGTAATACCATTTCTCTTTCTAGCTTCTCTCCTTTAATCTAAATGGAAGAAGGTTTATCTTAATCTCTTGCAAGTCATTGATATTTCTCTAGTTACTCCAGGCCCCTCAACCTTTCCCAGAGCTGCTTCTACATCCTGAGGACTCATGTGGAGCTCGGTCAGGGGACTGGAGGGACATGGGTGGTAGTATGTGCCACTGCTCCAGTTTGCCCACATGGTCCTCAGCTGCCCATCCACTCACATGAAAGCCATGTTATTGCCCAGGGGTTCCCTGGTGGTGGTTTTAGATGCTGTCGAGTCAAGTATGGCTCATAGTGACCCTATGAACAAAAGATCTGAACCCTGTTCCATCCCGTGCCATCCTCACACTTCCTGACACACAAGAGCCCATTGTAGCAGTCACCTTTTCTTTTTTTTTTAAATTTTATTATTATTTTGTGTGTCTGTGTACCGTCAAATCAGATCTGACTGGTACAGGAGGAGATTGTCCCTCCTTTGCCGGCAGAGTATCTGGTGGATTTGAACCATGCGCCTCTGGGATTGCAGTGCAGCTTCTTGCCACTAGGCCGCCAGAGCTCCCCAAGCAGTCACCTTTTCAATCCACCTGGTTGAGGGTCTTCCTCTCCTTCGCCGATGCTCCACCCTTCCCAATATCATGTCCCTCTTCAAGAAATGGCCTCTCCTAGTAACATGCCCAAAGTATGTGAGGTGAAGCCTCATCATTCTTGCCTCCACACCCTCTCCAAAACATATCTGTTTGTTCTCTTGGCTGCCCATGGGATGTTCAGTGCTCTTCTCCAACACCACAGCTCAAAAGGTGTCAATTCTTTTTCTGTCATCCCTATTCATCATCTAGCTCTCAGATGCACAGCAAGTGATCAGAAAGACTATGGCCTGAATCAGACGTGCCTTGAACTGTCATCATTACTTCTCAATAATTGGGAGAGGTCTCTAACAGTAGGTTCCCTGCTGTTAGATTCACTAGCTAAAATGGTCCCCTTATCTCAAGGACACAGGTGAATCGTGGCTGCTTTCTCAGGGCTGCAGGTCAGTAAGGTCTCTGGGTGGTGGAAACAGATTGCCCTGGACCCCTCCTCTAAGGCATAGAGGTTTGAACCCACCAGGGGCAACATGGGAAAAAGTCCTGGCAATCTGCTTCTCGGAAGATTAGAACCCAGAAAGCCCCAGGGAGCATTTCTACTCTGTTCCATGGGGTCACTCTCCATGAGGAGGAACTAACTGCCTTTTTGTTTGGTCAGGAATTTTTGGTTGGTCATCTATAGTTCATTTTGTGGTGCACAGGGTTAGTATGGTTCAGAAACAACTCCACAATACCTAACACTAACCCCACTTACTTTAAATTTGCCATGTTTTAAGCACTGTTGAAACTGTAGATATTCTGACCCTACAAAAGCCCTGTCTGGAGGATCCTGCCTTGTTCTCCCAGACCCTGGTTGCTCCCAATGCCCCGTGGCTATGACAGTACAGCTTCTATCTTCTGTCTCCCTCTTCCTTTTCTGTTGCTTATAAGGATACTCTCACTGGATTTAGGGGCCACCTTAATCTAGAAAAACCTGACCTCATTAAGCCAGCAAAGACCCCTTTTTCCAAAGCGGGTCACATTGTGAAGTTCTAGATGGATAGGAACTTTCAAGGGACACTAGTTCACACACTAACAATTTCCTTTTTCCTTGGATCCACAATCAGCACTCATGGTAGCGACCATGAAGAAATCAAAAGGCATGTTGCACTAGGAAAATTTACTGTCCAGGACCTCTCCAAAGTTCTAAAGAGCAAATATGTCAATGTAAAGATTAGGGTGTGCCTGACCCAAGCCATGGTCTCAATTACTTCCTATCCCACTAAAGTCTAAAAGTCTACCTTGGAGAAAGGGCAATCCAAGAGGCAAGGAGAGTGAAACTCTGTTTCACTACTTTGGGCATTTTGTGTTTTCTAGTCCTTGGAAAAAGTAGAGAGAGTCAGAGATATAGAAGACCCACATAATGGATCGATACACTGACTGTTAACAGTGGGCTCAGGCATTTCAGAGATGATGAGGGTGACTGGTGCAGCATAGGGCAAGGATCGGATTTGTCATTTAGAGGGTTTCTACAAGTTATAGTTGACTAAAAGGCACCTAACAACAACAGTTGAGTAGTACTCAAATCTAAGATTATAAAGAACAATAGTGAAAATAAAACCTTTTTTGGGTGCTTGCTACCTGCCAGATACAGTATTAAAGCAGCAAATAATCTAGATGGTGCCTTTTGTTCTAAGCATTTACAATTCACACAGTGGTTGTTTTAACTGTGGTTGAGTCAATGTCAGCTCCTTGAGATCCATCCCATGGACAACAGGTGGAAACCTTGCTCTACTCTCTGAAATCCTCACAATCTCGGCCATCCCCAAGCCCTCTGCAGTCACTGTGTCAATCTACCTCATTGAAGATCTTCCTCTTTGGGCCTGACCCACTGCTTTTCCCAGCATGATGTCTTTCCTCAATGACTGATCCCTTTTGACAACATTCTCAGAGTTTGTGAGACAAAGTTTCACCATCCTTGTCTCAGGAGCGCCCTGGTTTCACTTCCTCTGAAACACACTTGTTTGTTCTTTTGGCAGCCCACGGGATATTACGTACTCTTCTCTAACACCACCACGCCAAGGCATTCACTCTTCAGTTATTCATATTCATTGCTCAACTTTCAAATGCATAGGAAGCAATGGAAAATACCAGGACTTAGAGGATATGATTACTCCTGTCCTCTGTGCAGGAAATGTGAAGCTTTCAACTGGAAAGGCAGACCTACAATTTGAGCCCAGATACCCGGTCAGCATTACCACATTACTGGAAAGCAAAAAGCCAAACCAGTTATTATCCAGTTGATTTGAACCTGTCAACCTGTGGGTACAGTAGAATTGCACTCCATAAGGTCTTCCAGGAAGTCAGCTTTCAGACCCAGATCACTAGGCCTTTCTTCCAATGAACCTCTGGGAGGGTTCAAATCCCCAATCGTTCTGTTAGTACAATTGAGCGATTGGCCTTTGGCTTAAGTCAGATGCACTTTAGTCTTTTAAACTCATACCCTTGTCCTTTAGCACTTTAAATGGGGTCCTTGATAGATCTTTGCAACACAACACAGTTTTTGATTCCTTGACTGCTGCTACCATTAGTGTTGATTGTGGACCCCAGTAAAATGAACTCATCGATGGCATCAGTCTTTTCCCCCAGTGGCAAGAAGCTGGACTGCAATCCCAAAGGCATGTGGTTCGAGGCCACCAGCTGCTGTGCGGGAGGAGGACGGACAATCTGCTCCTGTGAGATTTACTGCCTCTGAAAGCCTGCCAGAGGATCAGGCATGGGTCAGTTCCAACCCTACGATATGTAACAACAACAACAACAACCTCCTGATGTTGCTTATTGATCCAGGGGGGAGGATTTTTGTTTTCTTGGTATTAAGGTGAACTCCACGGTCAACACTCTTGTCACCAGCAGCCAGGAAATAAAAAAACGCATTGTGATGGGAAAGTCTGCTGTTAGGGACCTCTCCAAAGTACTCAAGAGGAACGGTGTCTCTCTGGAGACTAAGGTCCGCCTGATACAGGCCATGGTTTTTGCAATCACTAGTTATGCATCAGAGAGTTGGACAATGACTAGGGAGGATAGAAGGAGAATTGACGCCTTTGAGCTGTGGTGTTGGAGAAGAGTATTGAATGTACCATGGACTGCCAAGAAAACAAACAGATTCATCCTAGAGAGGGTTAAATCAGGCTACTCCTTGGAGGCAAGGATTCTGGGGCTTTGTCTGACATACTTTGGACATGTTGTAAGGAGAGACCGGTCCTTGGAGAGGGACATCATGCTTGGTAGGGTAGAGGGACAGCGCAGGAGGGGAAGACCCTCTATGAGGTGGATTGATTCAGTGACTGGGATAATCGGGATGGGTGTGTCAGAGGCAATGCGATTGGCACAGGATAGAACAGGGTTAGGGCTGTTGTACATAGTGTCGCTATGAGTCACAGGCGACTCGACAGCACATAACAACAACAACAAGCTATACTGAAGAGGTTCTTCAAACTTTACCTTTCTGCAAGCAAAGCTGTGCCTTCTGCATAATGTAAGCTGTTGAGGGGTCTTCCTCAATTTTTTTTTTTGTGGGAGGTGAGAAAATTTTATATTTAGGATTAGCCAGCTGGACTCAGTTTAGATGATCTTGATTTTTTTTTTCAACATCCACAGCATCACAGTTGGGAGAGAATTGAACATAGGCCTTCTTCTCTCCATCCAGCCTAAGCATGGTGTGGACGTTGGCCACATCAGTGTCATGGAGCTCTCTTACAGCTTGTTTGATTTGATGCTTGTTGGCCTTGACATCCACAATGAACATGAGTGTGTTATCTTCTATCTTCTTCATGGTGACTCAGTGCTCAGGGGAAACTTGCTGATGGCAGAGTGATCAAGCTGGTTTCCCTGGGGCACTCACTCTTATGGGATTGTATGGACTGCCTTCGGAGCCTCAGCATCTTAGGGTACAGATCCTTTTATAGTGGCTGTGGATGCCCTTCAGGAAGGCCTCTTAAGCATTTCACAGCTGCCATTAATCCTGCCTCAGTCACTCACATCATAGAAGTTGGGATTTATAACATACAACAATGACTTCATAGTGAGAACATCACCTAGCCAAGTGGGCATGTATTTGGGGGGACATTTGAGACAGCTAGAAGTAACTGGACTTGGACTTGGTGTCTCCAACAAGTAAGTTAAGCACTACCTAGAGCTAGGGACCTCGTGCCATCAGGCAGGCCCTGGGGTGGGGAGCCCAGTGAGGTGGAGCTGGTGCACTAGTCTGTAGGCATTTAACTTGAACCATTTTTCTTCAACACACTTTTTAAAAAGTCTGTGGTTTCCCTGCTTACAGTCTTGGCCCCATACTGTTCCATCAGCAGTAACTATCGCTGATTGGTTTTGCTCAAATGGTTTTGACACAGTGGGGTTTTTTGTTTTGTTCTTATGAATAGCCTTAAAATGAGTCTTTGAATTTGAGCGGAGATAATGAAAGGAAATATGTAATGGTGGCCCAGGGGATAAGGAGTTAGTTGAACTGCCAAACTGAAGGCAGGTAGTTTTATTCCACCAGGGACAATTTGGGAGAAAGATCGACAATTTTCTCTGGTATGATTTACAGCCTCTGAAAACAGAGTCAGCTTTGTGTCCATTCCAATGTGATGGTTCACACCACCACCAACATATATGTCCTAAAGAAGGGAGAAACAAAGGCTCTCCAGTTCTGGAGGTATAAAGGCAAATGCAATCCAGGAAGACTTTTTGAAAGAGGTGACATTTGAGCTGGGAGAGATTGACTTTTTTTTTTTTTTTGGTGGTAGCTTTTATTTTTCATTAAAAGGCGAGTTAAATTCTCCAAGTAAAAGAAACAGCAATGAGTCAAAGCAGGAAAGCTTGGATAATTAGGGGAAATACAGAATCCTCGGTGACTGAAGAATAGGTTACACACCTTTGAATTAGATGGAAAATATTATGAAATGTCGTCTGAGACCTATGGGTGAAGTCTCCAGACTGCCAAGCTAAGGAGTCTAGTGTTTACTGGTTATTAAGGCTGTACGAATGGACAGGCCAAGAAAATTTCAAGATGGAAGTGACCTTGTCAGAGAACGGCACTTCTAGGAGATGAATCTGTTCTGTTGACCTTACAGACTCTTTCATTATGATTTCATTTTCTTACGGTTTGGATGAAAGTTTACTGCATAAATTGACTTTGCATTTAGCAATTCGTACACATTTGTTTCATAACACTGGTTACAACACAGACTCTTGAACGACAGGAAGCATACTTTTTCTTAGACAACCTCAAAGCTGAGAAATATGTCTACGCATATGTTTTGGAAAGTAAGCTTGGTCACCCGAAATGTATATGTGTGAGGGAGGCGGAGAAGCTGGCAGTGAAGCCAGCGACCACAGCCATCTGTTGCTCCATACAGAGATCAGCAAAGATTGCTTTGTAAGAAACATATAACTACTGTCACATTTTCCAGTTGATGTTACCCTCGAGTGACCGCTTGTAATTCTATTTGTCTGGCATTTCCAATAAAATACACCCTCTCCTGGTCATCATGAAAAGCTTTCATCTGCAGGATTATAGATGGGAGGGACAAAAAGAGAATGAGAGAGAGGGAACAAAATATATTGCTTGTCAAGAAATGTAAATCCAATGTTAGAATTGACCTCCTTTCAAGTCATTATGAAGAAAAACATCCAACAACCTATTCTGAGCGCTACTGGAAAAGTGGATGATGGATAAAGATGAGTTTAAAATCAGAAAACCTCTCTTAGAATCTCTATGCTTACATTTTTGTTTACAGATCAAATTCTTCATCTCTGAAAGGGCAGAGTTCTTTATTTCTTTAATGCTTATGCAGGATGAAAAGCAGGATATGCTGCCTCCTATGTATTCATTTCTTTACTTCTTTTGCAAAACCTACTACTGTCAAGTGCAATTTAAAGTAAACCTCCCTGGGGTTCCTGGGACTGTACGCCTTTAGGGCAGGAGACTGCTCGTCTTTCTCCCATGGAGCAGCTGGTGGATTGAAACAGCAAAACTTTTCATTAGCAGCCCAACACATTATGCACTGTGCCACCAGGGTTCCTAAGGAAAGGAAAGGGTATGCCTGGCATATTTCCTACCATGTTCAAGAGTATTATAAAACACAGCCTGATTTTTGGGTGCCTTAGTGGTGGAGTGGTTAAAGTATTCACAAACCCTAAACAACATATGAACAAGAGCCTGTGGTGATGCAGGAAGAAGTTCAAGCTACTCTGAAAGAATTGGCAAAAAACAAAGCCCCAGGAATTTATGGCATACCGATTAACATAATTCAACAAAGAGATGTTGCCCTGGATGTGCTCACCAGGTTGTACCAAGAAATCTGGAGGACAAAAACTTGGCCTACTGACTGAAATATTTGTTCCCATTCCAAAGAGCAGTGATCCAACAGAGTGTGGAAATTATCAAACAGTATCATTGATATCACATGCAAGTAAGAGTCTGCTGAAGATTATCCAAAAATGACAGGAATAGCACATCAACAGAAAACTGGCTGAAGGGCAGACTGGGTTTAGAAGAGGTCGTGGTAGTAGGGATATTATAGCTAATGTCAGATAGATCTTGGCTGAAAGCAGAGAATACCAGAGCAATGTCTATCTGTGTTTCATTGACCCTGCAAAAGCATTTGACTGTGTGGATCACAACAAACTGTGACTGACTCTGAGAAGAATGGGAATCTCAGAACACTTGATTGTGCTTATGCGAAACTTATACTTGGACCAAGAACAGAGCAAGGAGACACTGCATGGTTCAAAATTGGGAAGAGTGTGAGTCAAGGATGTGTCCTATCTCCATATCTTTTCAATCTATATGCAGAACAGATTATCCAGGAGGCTGGACTCTACGAGAAGTGTGGCATCAGGATTGGAGGTAGACTCATCAACAATCCGCGTTACGCAGATGACACAACCCTGCTTGCTAAAACTGAGGAGAATCTGATGTGCTTGCTGCAGAAGGTCAAGGACTGCAACCTTCAATATGGACTGAAGCTCAACATCAAGAAAACAAAGATTCTCACCAGTGGGCTGATTGGCAGCATCATGATAGATGGTGAAGAGATTAAGATTGTTGACAGCTTCAGTTCACTTGGCTCTACAATCAACACTCTTGGTACCAGCAGCCAGGAAAT
>NW_006399917.1:3360889-3378724 GCF_000299155.1 Elephantulus edwardii
AGGGATCTGTCCTTGGGGAGGGACGTCATGCTTGGGAGTGTAGAGGGACAGAGCAGGAGAGGAAGACCCTCGATGAGATGGATTGATTCCATCATTGGGATATTGGGGATAGGTGTGGGAGACAATAAGATTGGCAAGGGATAGAGCAGGGTTTAAGGCTTTTGTACATGGGGTCACTATGAGTCATTGGTGATTCAATGGCACATGACAACAACAACAACAAAAATCCTAAACACAGCTGTCGGGGACCTTTCCAAGTACTGGGAAGCAACAACATCAGTCTAGAGACTAAGGTGCACGTGATCCAGGCCATGGTCTTTGAAATTACTTGTTATGTATCAGAGAGCTAGATAATGACTAAGGATGACAGAACAATCAATGTCTTTGAGTTGTGGTGCTGGAGAAGAGCCTTGAACATACCATGGACAGCCAAGAAAACAAATGGTCTGTCTTGAAGAGAGTGAAACCAAGTTTCTCGTTGGAGGCTAGGATTTTGAAGCTCCATCTCACATGCTTTGGGCACATGGCCAGGAGATACCCGTCCTTTCAGAAGGACATCATGCTCAGAGGGGTGGAGGAACTGTGCAGGAGAGGAAGACCCAGATAAGATGGATTGATACAGTACATGGGGCAGTGGGACTAGGTGTGTCACAATCAGTGAGACTGACAGCACAGCTCTGGACAGAGCAGGCTTCAAAGTTGTTGTACATGGGGTCACTATGAGTCGCAGGCAACTTGACAAGACCTAACAACAACCCTAGCCACATGGTTTGGAAGTTCCAACTCATCCAACGCCCTGTAAGAGAACAATGAGGTGGTCTGCCTCCATGAAGGCCCTGGAAACCCTATGGCAACAATTGTTCCCCATCCTACAGAATGACCAAGAGCCAGCATTGACTTAGTGGCAATGAGTTTGTTTTTCTTAGCTGCATGTTCTCTCTCAACCCGTGAAGGGAATCTAACTGTTTAAGCATTTAACAGCCAGCTTGATCTCCACACAAAATGGGAGAGAAGCTGGCACGCAGATTAAGGACTATCTAACAACTGTCCTTCAGGTTTCACTCCGGCATGTCAGCGTCACTTCTCTGGGGAAGTCCATCACTGTCTTTGTGTTTCCTTTGTTGTTGTTACTAATGTGCTTTCAGGGTGCCGCCAACTCAGAGATGAATCTAGAAGCTGCTCTTCATGAGAAAGATGGGAGGGCCCCTCCTGCCAGTACAATTTTACAATCTCTGAAAACCCACTGGAGGGTAAGTTATGGGTTGGTGCCAACTCGATGGTACACAACATGTTTCACAATATTTTTCAAATAAAGGAAAATAAAAACTGATTACAAGATGAATGTGATTGCTCGATATATACTCAGAGCTCATAGAAATGAGTTCATTAAGTGAAAAATCTGGTTTACAATGCTCTGTATCATGCAATCATATATGTGTTAGATATATGTGCTGTTCCTTTATAAGTACTGCCAACTAGTGGGCAGTATTCGATGGCTGGGGAAGTTATTCCAACAAAGCCTTAGTGAATCATCTCCAAATTCTTCCTCTTCCTCACCGCCCACCTGGAGGCCACCAAACAGACACTTCTGCCTCAGAGCAGATCCCCAAATGTGTCCCTTTCCCTCCATTCCTCCTGCTGCAGTTCCAGGTCATCGCTTCATCATCTATCACCCTACCACTGCAGAGGTCTCTGTACTGCACTCTGCCCTTCATCCATATGGTCAGGTTGAAGGTCTAACTTTGCCACTGACCTTGACTGCCCAGTGAATGACTGGATCAAGTCCAGTCTTCTCAGCATGACTTCCAAATCCAGCCTTAACATATTGGTGTCAGACATTGATTTCCTCTTAAAACTCTCTTCTCTCACTGCCATGGGGTCAGAGCCGACTGACAGATGACCCTCCAGCAGGTTGTCAGAGGCTGTAAATCACACAGGAGGAGACTGTCTGTATGTCTGCCATGGAGCAGCTGGTGGATTTGAACTGCCTGCCATTGGATTGGCAGCACAACTCCTTACTCAGTAGACCTCTAGAGCTCACTAATCTCTACCTAGTCCCCATTCCCCTCCTTCTTTTTTAGGACTCTAATTTTCTTCATCCCACATATTTTGGACATGTTGTCAGGAGAGGCCTGTCCTTGGGAAAAGACATCACGCTGGGAAAGAGGGAACAGAGAAAGAGAGAGCCCCTCACCAAGACGGATTGACTGTACTGATGGGCTTGAACATGACCGCGAGGACAGGACAGGGCAGGACAAGCTTCGCCTCTGTTGCTCACAGGGTCTCTATGAGTTGCAGTTGGCTCAATGGAACCTAACAATGAACAACAATGGACTTGAAGTGATGGAGCCAGATGCCTGGTGTCAAGTCTTAGTCCATGGGATACTCATGAGTTGGCACCTAGTGGTAGGCAGTCAGCTCCCTTACTGAATGACTAAATTGTTAATCCCACCTCTCTTCTCTTCTTCAACTTTCATTAACATTTCCTCATTCACACGCGTTGTGCTTCAGGCATGTACACTGTGTTTTAGACAGTCTTTAATTTACATTGTATTTTGTTCATTTAAATTGTGGGGTCCCCCCCCTTATAATCATGGGATGTCATGCTTGGGAGGGTAGAGGGACAGCTCAGGAGAGGAAGACCTTCTATGAGATGGATTGATTGAGTCACTCAGGTAATGGGGATAGGCGTGTCAGAGACAGTAAGATTGGCAAGGGATAGAGCAGGGTTTAGGGCTGTTGGACACAGGGTCGCTATAAGTCTCAGGTGACTCAATGACACATAACAACAGCAATCATCTCTCTAATAACTACTTTTGTGAAAGCATGTAAGCCAGCTAATTCATACCACATGTCTTAGTATCTCCCTTTTTGACAGCCAATTTTTTATTTGTCCATCCCTATCAAACCAGTGTGTGGATCATAACAAGGTGTGACCGACATTGAGAAGAATGGGAATCCCAGAGCACTTAATGGTGCTCATGTGCAAGTGTGAGGACGGCGCAGGATAGAACAGAGTTCAGATCTTTTGTTCATACGGGTTTCTATGAGTCAGCCACACTGGACTCAATGGTACCTAACAACAACATCAAACCCGTATCGAAGGAACAAGCATGTCCCTTTTTAACAAAAAATAAAATTTTTATTTTTATTGTGATTTTAACAAAAATTTACAGAAAAGTTAGATTTTCATTCATTCATGGTTGCACATTTCCCCATCTCTCTTCTTAAGTGATTAGTTTACAAATCATCAAGCAACCCAGTTCTGGCCAATGAGATACTAGGAGAAGCCACTTTTTTCTGGCTTGGAACTCAGTTATATGAAGAGTACAGCAGAACCATAAGAGCCAGAGAGCACAAGCCAAAGAGCCCATGTCAACAGGTAAAGGAAGCAGGTTTCCACCATTGACGCTCCTTAGAAGTGAAGATGGCAAGACTCCTGCTTGCTTGCTTAGATACAGCATCAGAAAAGACCCATTATTAGAAAAGGATCAAATGATTGGTATAGAAAGCGGTGTATTAAAAGGGACACTTTCAACAAGACAGACAGCAGTCACCACAACGGACTCAAACACATCACAAAGATGAGTAAGATGGGTTCAATAATGTATACTGCACTGAAACAGAGGAGGGAGAAAACTGTTTAAAAGAGATATATAACTAGGTATTTCTGTCATCACAGGAGACTAGAGCGAGGGCTACATGATGGAGGGGACATGGGGGAGGGTTTGTAAAACAATGAAAGAATCTTTTCTTTTACTTTTCCATAATTTTTGGACTCATGTACTTATAACTTGTTAGTCAAATCTGTGCCTTCTAGGTTGCAACACCCCCATGATACATCTTCAAGGATATGAACATGTACGGCCAAGCACAATCAATAAGAGTGCATCTAAATTCCAAAATCAATCTCCATAACAGTCTATGTGTTTCCTACTGCCAAAGGGGCCCTTTAGAGTAGTGAGAGAAGATCTTCACCCTGAAATCCACAGCGTCCCTTTTCAGCAGGAAGTAGCTAAGAGAATACGCCATCCCCTTTTCCTTATGACTCAGGGTGAAGTCTCTCTCAGGGAGGAGTGATAGGGAATGGCAAAGGACACACTGACAAAGAAGATTAATCAGAACTGGCTTTGACAAGTACTGTGGCATTTGGACAAGAACAAACTGGGAAGAGGGTAGAGAGAATAGTGCAACAATGAATGAATGGAAACCCAAAATCTCTGTAAATGTTTATGAAAATTAATAAAATATAGGGAAAAAAAAAGATGGCACAGCACCCCGCAGTGTTATAATCATTCTAGATAAGATGAGGGAGCTCTGGTAGCCTAGTGGTAAGAAAGTGAGCTGCAATCCCTAAGGCATGTGGTTCAGATTCACCAGCTGCTCCGTGGGAGAAAGATGGGCAATCTCTTCCCATGCGATTAAACTGCCTCTGCGAACCTGCTGAAGGGTCAGCAATGGGTCGTTCTGACACGATGGTACACAACAACAACAAGAAGAAGGTCATTATGAGTTAACACTGACTGGACAGCAAGTGACAACAAAAGATGACAAAGTGGGATGAGAGGAAATGCCTCTGTTACTGAAGATGCCACTGGAATTTCCTCCAGATACCTTACTGAGATATTCAAATGTTTTTATATATGCCTAAGAGTCCAATCACAATTACATTTCTGATTCAGCAAGTCTGAAGTCCATCTAAAGACTCCATCCTTCTGCAGGCACCCAGAAGAAGGTGCTTGCTGATGGCCCTCGTTTTGAAGAACCACGGCATGCCGAATGCCATGAAGTTCATTCCAACTCACAGTGACCCCACAGGGCAGGGGATGACTGCCCACAAGGTTCCCAAGTCTGGCAGTCTTTACAGAAGCAGACTGCCTTGTCTTACTCTGCTGGGTGTGCCTACTGAGTTTGAACCACTTATCTTCTGATTATCAGCCAGATTGTTTAACCATTATGCCACTAAGGCGTACCCACTGTCACCAAGTCAGTCCTGATTCATGCTGACCTTCTATTGGGTTTCCAATGTTGAATTCATGAGGTGTTCCATACTCTTCAGAGATCATGAGGATATCGCAGGAGAGGGCAAGATTCAGATCTGTGTTGTTCATTGGGTTGCAGTGAATCGTGGTCAACTCAATGGCACCTAACAACAAGTCCTTATAGGAGGAGACTGCCAATCTTTCCCCCTAGGAGAAGCTGGTGAATTTGAACTGCTCACCTTTTGGTTAGCAGCCCAACTTGTAATGCATGATGCCACTCAACCAAGAGCTCCTCAACTAAGACACAATCCACTATAAACTGGTTGGTTTAAGGGATGGTGAAAGAGAAGAAGACCCGTAGCTAGACGGGCTGACATGGTGCCTGTAGCAACAATGGGCTTGAGTGTGTTAGAGATTATGAGGATGGCACGGGATAGGACAGGGTTCAGACCGGCTGTTCAGGGGGTTGCTAGGAGTCGTACCCGACTCAATGGCTCCTAACAACAACAACAACAACATAGCTGAATTCATCGTCTGCCTCCTCGCTCTACCTTCCACACTCCTCATCTATAACTCTAACCACTCAAAACAGACCCAGCCTGTGTAAACGCCCTGCCAGGCTTGGTTATGCTCATCCCTACCCCTCAGAGCTGTAACGTGGCTTTTACCAGTGTTCTGCATGCCTTTAGAAGCACTTCAGACTTGTAGAATCAGATTTTTTTTAAACTTTATTTGTACTTGATTTATAAAATAAATCATATTTACATGTTTCCTCTGAAGCATTTTTCCTCTCAAATTACTACCAAACAATTTGGTGACATATTTAATTATTCTGAAAAATTATTTGGAAAGACTACAAACTTAGATGCAAACATAACGAATTTCCAGGAGATTGTACATAATGAGCTGAGTTCACACGATGTCATTCATTGTGCTCCAGCCAGTGTTGTGTGATAATTGCAAAGGACATGGAAGAGTTCTCTTTCTGGAAGTGACATACATGTGCGTATACTAGATTAAGCTTCAATGCATTAGGCACTTTGAAAGTTTCTTATAAATTTGATATTAAAACACATCAAGAGAATTATTCATAATCATTCCCAGATTAAAAACACTTTCTATCTCTCACTTACTTAGAAATTCTCATTGATTTTATTTTATTAATGAATAACATACTTTTCATGTATCCTTTTTCATATTATCTCAAAACATATCACTCACCGTTACAGGCCAAGCTTGCCAGGAAAAGCATTGAATCGGTGCATTTAAATGCAAAACATGGCATCCCACTGACTTGGATGAACAATAGACTTAACACATACCCTACACCCTGTGCAGTTTTCACAGTCTCCATCCTGCTTAAACCCACTGTTGCAGTCACTGTGTCAATCTGCCTCAGTGAGGCCTTTCTCTCTTTTGCTGACCCTCTACTCTGTCTTACTGTATTAATCCATCTCATCAGGGGGTCTTCTCTCCTGTACTTTGACCATGATGTCCTTCTTCAAGCACTGGTCTTTCCAGGCCACGCGCCCAAAATATGTGAGGTGGATCCTCAAAGTCCTAGACTCTAAGGAGAAACTTGGTTTCACTTTCTCCTGGACAGACCTATTTGTTTTCTTGGTGGTCTATGGTATATTCAAGACTCTTCTCCAGCACCATAATTTGAAAGCATCAATTCTTCTTCTGTCATCCTTAGTCATTGCTCTTCTCTCTGATGCATAGCAAGTAAATGCAGAGACCATGGCATGGATTAGGTGCACCATACATATTTACCAATGCATCTACACACACTATTAGTTATACAGACTGTTATGTACAATATAGTGTTTACTGAAGTTTGTCTTTATCCTTGCATTTCTCTCAGTGTCTTCCTTTGCCTGGGTCATGTTGGGCTGACTTCCCGTATATTATGCATTGCCTTTAAGCCAACACCAAACCCAGGGCTGTCAAGTCATACTGATTCATGGCAGCCCTCCATTGGGTATCCAAGATCATAAATATTAACAGGAGCTAACAGCCTCCCTCATCCTTCTTTTCTTAGTTAGCAATTTAACATTTAACCAACTATCCCAATTAAAAGGGTATTATTTTAGCAGATTCATATGCTGATTTCCCCCAACATTTCTAGTGCATCAAATGGCCTGTGCAAGAAGAATTAGATGAAAGTGATTCCTTCAACTACATTCAAATGTTATAATTTTAGCTGGGTCCTTCTTTTGAAAAGCCAGTGCTCCTCTACAATATTGTGACTTTCAACATGTTTTTCACAGATTTACTATAATCACATGTCATGAAATAACATTTTATAATGAAGGCTCTTCTCACTTATTTATACACAAAATGCCCAAATGTTTTCAAATGACTCACAGCTGACTTTCAACTCTAGCTATGATTCCAAACAGAATTGTTTTCACTAAGAAACATTTTTAAATTGCCAACCTTGAGAGCTGGACAATGACTAAGGATGACAGAAGGAGAATCCATGAGTTTGAGTTGTGATGCTGGAGAAGACTACTGAACGTACCATGGCCCACCAAGAGAACAGGTCTGCCCTGGAGAAGGTGAAACCAAGTTGCTCTCTGAAGGCAAGGATACTGAAGTTCCATCTCACATACCATATTTCCAGAAGGCACCAGTCCTTGGAGAAGGACATCATGCTTCGAAGGGTGGAGGGATAATGTAGGAGAGAAGATTCTGGATGTAATGGATTGACACGGTAATGGGTGTAAGTGTGTTGGAAATGGTGAGATTGGCTCAGGAGAGGGGAGGGTTCAAAGCTATTGTGCATAGGATCACCAACAACATCTATTCATTCTAAACAAACAAATTCACTGCCATCGAACCAAGTCTAACTCATTGGGTTTCCAAGACTATGAATCTTATGAAAGGAGACTGTTCATCTTTCTCCAGCAGCGTACGTGGTGGACTAAAATCCAACCTTTGCATCACCATCCAGCCATGCCATACACTGTGTCATTCACTAGATTCCATCAAACAAACTTAAAATGTACCTTATTTCCTTAGTGTTATGGAATGGAACTGTAACCAGTTTAGATACTAGCGTGGCATCAAATAGATTTTATATGAGAATGACAGATGTAGCATCAAAATTACATTATATCTGATTCTATCTGTGTCAAAATACTGAGTGCAAATTGTTATGCCAAGAAGGAGCATATGGCCTGTTACAAAATGGCACAAATAATATCTTTCATGGGCATGGGGTCTGCACAGGACAGCAGAGGGCGAAGCAGGTTGGAGTAGAGGGTTGACAGCTCCCTTCCGGCTTATGAGAGGACACACTGGACACCCATCAGAGGCCGTATTTGAGTTCTAGTCTTGATGAATGAATTAGTTCAGCCATTTAACATCCTGAAATGTGTTTATCTAACTTCAATTTGAAATTGAATGTGTAGCTGTAACATGACTGTCATTTCTTACATACAAGATATTTAACAATAACCAGTGCTTAGAGGCAAGGATGGTGAAACTTCATTTGCATAGTTTGGCCATCTTAAGTTGCAGGAGGCACCAATAGTTGGAAAAAGACATCCTGGTTGGAAAAACAGAGGGTCAGTTAAAGAGGAGAGGGCCCTAACGGAGACGGCTCACACAGTGACAGCAACAATGTACTTGAGCATAGTAGAGATTGTGAAAATGGCACGTTGTTGTTGTTAGGTGCCATCAAGTGGAGTACAACCCATAGTGACTCTATGAACAACAGATCTGAACCCTGTCCTATCCTGTGCTATCCTCACACTTGCTGACACATTAGAGCTCATCGTGGCAGTTACCATGTCAATTCACCTGGTTGAGGGCCTTCCTTCTCCTTCACCAATCCTCTACCTTTCAGACAATCATGCTCCTCTCCAAGGAATAGTCCCTCCCAGCAACATGACTGAAGGATGCCTTACCATTCTTGCCTCCAGAGAGAACTCCGGCTGCACCTTAGTGCTCAAACTGACACTATTACTCCTCAATAATTTGGAGAGGTCCCTAAATGCAGACTTTCCCAATGTAATATGTCTCCCAATTTCCTGATTGCTGGTACCAAGGTTGTTAATTGTAGATCCAAGTAATATGAAGTTGTTGACAGTGTCAATCTTTTCTTCATCTATCATGATGCTGCCTATCAGTTCTATCAGTGGTAAGAATTTTTGTTTTCTTGACATGGAGATGCAATCCATATTGAAGGCTGTATTATTTGATCCTCTGCAACAAGTGCTTTAAGTCCTCCCCACTTACAGCAAGCAAGGTTGTGTCATCTGAATAACACAGGTTATTGATGAGTCTCCCTCCAATCCTGATGCCACATTCCTCTTCATAGAGTCCAGCTTCTCAAATAATTTGCTCAGCACACAGACTGAATAGGTATATATAGAAAATACAACCTGCTTATTGGCTCTATTTGCACAACAGCCTCCTGGTCTAGTTACAGTTTTCACGTGAGCAGAATTAAGTGCTCTGGGATTCCCATTCTTCTCAATGGGCGCACACAGTTTAGCCATAACTTATTGTGATCCACACAGTCAAATGCCTTTGCATAGTCATTAAAGCATAAATAGACATTCTCCTGGTATTCTTTCCTTTAAGCCAGATCTATCTGACATCAGCAATGATATCCTTAGTGCTATGACCTCTTCTAAATCCTACTTGAACTTCTTGTAGTACCCTATCTATGTACTGTTCTAGTTGTTTTTACTGATCTTCAGCAGTATTTTAGCTTGTCTATGATATTAATAATAATTGTTCAATATTTTTCACACTCTGTTGGATTGTATTTCTTGGGAATGGGAACAAATATGGATCTCTTCCAATCCATTGGCCAGATGGCTGTCCTCCAATTTTTTTAAGAAGATCAAAGCTACAGCCTAATACACATCCCTGAGCCAATCAGAAATATAATGCTAGATGAGAAGATTGAAACTGTCAATGATTTCCTTTTACTTGGATCCACAATCAACACCCATGATAGCAACAGTTAAGAACTCAAAACTCATTCTGCATTGGACATATCTACTGTCTAGGATTTCTTCAAAGAGCAGGGGGACCATTGAGGTCACCTGATCCAAGCCATGATATTTGCAATTGCTTCATATGCATTGTTGTTGTTGTTGATTGCCTTTGAGTTGAGTGCAACTCATAGCTAACCTATGAACAAAAGGCCTGAAGCCCCTCCACAACTACTGACATTTGTCAACGTTCATAGAGTTTCCAGAGGCATGTTGTTTAGGAAGTGGATGCAACTCCTGCTTCCAACCCCGTTAGAGTATGTTATTGTTTTTATATGCCATTGAGTTGCTTTCGATGTGTTAGATAATGAATAAGGATGACAGAAGAAGAATCGATGCCTTTGAATTGTGATGTTATTGAAGAGGGTGAATATACCAATGACTGCCAAAAGAACAAACAAATCTATCTTGAAAGAAATGCCAATAAGGGTGCTACTTAAAGGCAAAGAGGATGCAACTTTGTTTAACAGGCTTAGAGCATGTTATTAGGAGGGAGAAGGAGAAGAACATTACCTGGAGCAGGACATTACTCA
Source organism: Elephantulus edwardii (assembly GCF_000299155.1). NCBI lineage: Eukaryota > Metazoa > Chordata > Mammalia > Macroscelidea > Macroscelididae > Elephantulus > Elephantulus edwardii. The sequence continues at coordinate 3,371,417 of NW_006399917.1, forward strand.
CAGAAACATAGAGGGTCAGTGTAAAAGGGGAAGACTCTATGAAGTGGATCGACAACAGTGAGCATAACAATGGGCTTGAGCATGGTGGAGACTGTGAAGATGCAACAGGACAGGGTGAGGTTTCAATCCGTTGTTCATCAGGTCACTATGAGTAGCAGTCAACTTGACAGCACCTAACAGGTGTCAGCCTGATATCAGAGAGATTATTTTTTTAAAAGATCACAATGTTCAAAGCCAACATTCTTTATAATTGAGCTACATTTTTGTTTCCTTTAAAGATGACTTCATGGGATAGTTTCAATTCAAGACTTAAAGATTATTTTAAGACAATAGATTCAGAGATTCCCCCAGTCTCGATAGGTCTATCCATGATTCTGGTTTCCATAAGAATCAGGCATTCTTATCAACAAATGAATGAATAGAAAAATTGTATTGGTATTTTCATACAATGGAATACTACGCAGCATTGAAAAGCAATAAACTCATAAAACATTACACAACATGGGTGACCCTGCAGAACATTACGCAAAGTGAAATATCCCAGTCACAAAAGGACAAATACTGCATAACACCACTGTTATAAAGCAGGTCTGACATGAGGATTTGGGAGAAGAATAGGGTAAGAGTGGCTAGATAATAAACATTGCACTGGAATAGATCAAAGAAAGAGCTGTTTAAAAGAAATATGTTATTAGGCTATATATATATATATATATATTATACACACACACACACACACACACACACACACACACACCCCACAGTGTTCCAGAATAAGAGGTATAATGCAAAGAGGATGGGGGCACGGAGCAGTGAGGGTGGTAATTGTGCAACAATTAATTAATATTTTTTAAAAATTAAAAAAGTGAATGGGGGAGGGAGAAAGAGGAAGGGAGGGGGTAAAAATGTGCAACAATGAATGAATGAAAATCTAACGTTTCTGTAAATGGTCATTAAAATCACAATTAAAATAAAAAATATATAAAAAAAGAATTGGGCATGCTGTCCCATATTCCACCCCCCCCTCCTTTTAATCAGGATCCATCTATGGGATCCTTGATCAAAACCTTCTGTAATGAAAGTCAGATATCAAACATTTCTTCTGGCTTCATGATAAAAGTGGTAGCAGTTTATATAGTAAGTTGATCTTCTGCTCATCTCCTTCTCCAAATCTTGGGCCATCGTCTTCTGCTGTTTGTGGTGAATAGAGACCAACACACGTATCCTGGGAAGCTACAGGCGAGTTTTAAGACCCCAAGCTACTCATCAAAGTATGAGGCAGAATAAAAACTAAAGCAAACCCATTGCTCACTTATTTGAGCAATAGCTCTGTTATTTGTTCAAAACAGTCCCACACACAAGTGCTTTCTTTTTACACTGGCCAACCACTGTGGGGCACCTGAGTACCACTGTCTGGGCATTTAAGCACCAGCAAGGTGTCAACACAAAGGACATTAATATCCACACACACAGAACTCACTTCTCCGGCAGTCAGCTCAGGGTGAGTTCATTTTAAACCTCAGGAAGGTACTATTTCTTTCTTTCATTTGTCAGGAGAGTAAAAATCTGCATTGGAAACATTTTAAACAGGAGACTCACCCTGAGCAACATAAGTAAATTAGAAAACAGGTAGTATGCATATCTTTCCTCCATGAGAAACCAAATTTTGTCTGCCCATGTTATGGATTGAATTGTGTCCTCAGAAAGGTATATTTAAGTCCTAACTCCCAGGATCAATGAACTCAACCTTATTTGAATGTAGGTCTTTGAAGATATATCCCAGTTAACTCCAGGTCATCCTGGAGTACAGGGGGTTCCAATCCAATAGGAATAATAGCCTTATAAACTGGAGAAGAGATAGAAAATGAGACAGAATGAATAATATAATGGGAATATGGTCATATCTACAAGGCAAGGAACCCTGAGAGTTACTGGCTGTCTGGAAACCCTATGAACCTGGAGAAAGGATCAAAGTCATGCACATGTTGAGGACTCTCATTCATAGGGTCTCTATGAGTCACCTACGACTTGACGGCACTTAACAACACAGAGAGAGACCAGTTGGCCTAGTGGACCGAAAGTGATGCTACCATGCCAAAGGTGGGTGACTCTAATCTGCGGCCCTGTTTTAAATTGATTTTGGTCAAACATTCTTCTAGGTCGTATAGCCCTGGTGTGTCCACTTGCCATGCAGAGGTAACTTGTGGTCGCTGTGAAGCTGAACACTGTGACAATGATGTGTCAGATGTAATAATGGTTACCCATGGTGGACAGTGTTTGGTGTCGCTCCCCGATTAACACAAGCTTGGAAGTAGGAGTGGCATCCACTTCTGTAACTATCTGGCTTCTGGAAACCCTATGAACCTGGAGAAAGGATGAAAGTCATGCAAGTGTTGAGGACTTTCATTCATAGGGTCGCTATGAGTCACCTGCTATGACTCAACAGCACTGAATAACAACAACAACAGTAGAAAAGCAAAGTTCTCAAAGAATCAACATGGCCACCCTGATCTTAGACTTCTTGCCTTTAGAATCATGAAAAGGATATAAGTATGTCTACTTTGTAAGTCACTCCACTTCAAATGCTTTGATACAGTTATTGTGTATGGTCAAGTGAGAATCAATCCATAGCTGACCCTCCAGCAGGTGGGTTTTTAAAAAACAAACAAACCAACCAACCCAAAAGGTAACTTTTAATACATTAAGCATCATTTTTCATATTCTATTTTAAAAATTAATATTCTTAAAATAAAACTTTGTTTATATATAAATACACACACACACACACACACGTTGTTCTTGTTATTATGTACCGTGGAATTGCTTGTGATTCATAGTAACTCTACACACAACAGCTCTGAACCCTGCTCTATCTTGAGCCAGTCTCATTGTTTCTAACATACCTACCCCCTTCATCCCAGTCACTGAGTCAGTCCATCTCATCAGGGTCTTCCTCTCTTGCAGTGTCCATCCACCCTTCCAAGCATGATGTCCCTTCTCCTTCTCCAAGAGGCAGTACATTACACAAGAAAAGATTACTGATCTTTCTTTCATCGAGCAGCTGGTGGGTTCAAACCATGCGTTTTGGGGCTGGCAGCACAGCTCCTTACCACTAGGCTACCAGAGCTCCCTTTGCTACAGTGGCTCTAGGAAACTAATAGCCTAGTAAACCAGTAATTTTTTTACTTGATGCTGACTCATAGTGACACCAAGTGTGTCAGAGTGGGACTAATGGTTGCCCTTCCTTCTACGTCAAACTGGCTTTAAACCTCCAATCTCTTCCTTAAGTAGCCAAGTATGTTAGCCATTTACACCAGCCAACCATGTTAGCCATTTGACCCAGGAACTAATGTGCTCATCAAAATGATGTTCTTAGGTGGCATCAAGTCGAGTATGACTCATAGCGATCTGAACCCTGTCTTATACTGTGCCATCCTCATTCTTCCTGACAAATCAGAGCCCACTGCAAGCAGTCATCGTGTCAATCCACCTGGCTGAGGGTCTTCCTCTCTTTCACCGACCTTCCACCTTTCCAAGCATAATATCCCTCTCCTAGCAACATAACTGAAATATGTCAGACAGAACGTTATCATCCTTGCCTCCAAGGAGCACTCTGGCTGCACTTTCTCCAAGACCTATCTGTTTGTTCTTTTGGAAGTCCATGGCATATTCAGAACTCTACTCCAATATCACAGCTCAGAATAATAGATAATAAATATGCCTGGTCTTGCTCAAGCAAACACTTCTTAATATTTAGCATAGCACATGCAAAGAAAAAACACTGAAAACTAGTCTGCTTAGCCTTTATTCAGTAGGTAATCCCTTCCTGTAAATTATGAGCCATGAGCAAAATCACACATGGCCAGATCTTCTGAGCCTGGACAGCTGCTTTATTTGCCAAAAGAAAAATCTTGGGCTACATATTGCTACATGTAAACTTCACACATAAAGAAACAGCTATGCATTCCAACCACATCCAGTTGAAGAAACAATCCTTATCCAAGAAGTTTCTCAAGGCAGCGCAAAAGAACACATTTCCTCTGATGTTATTGTTGTCAGATGCCTTGTTGATCCTTGGCTCCTGGTAATCCCATGCACTCTGGAATGAAGTGCTGTTCAGCTTTGTGGCATCTCTGGGATTGGTTGTGGATCAGATCATCATGATCCATACAGTTCTCACTGGCTGGTTTTCCAAAGAGATTACCAGACCTTTCTTCGTATTTCCTCTTAGTCTGGAAGTTCTACTAAAAGTTGTTCAGCATCCTGTTCTCAAAGGGAATGCCTTTAATCTTTCTCCATTGAGAAAAATGCTAGCTCTTAGGTTTGCATATATACTTTGTATGTTGAGGAAATTCCCTTCTATTCATTTTTTGTTGAGTGTCTTAATTAGGAAAGGGTGTTGGATTTTGTTAAAGGCCTTTTCTGTATCAATTGATAGGCTCAACTATGAGATATCCTCTCACTCCAGTAAGAATAGCAAAATTCAACAGAGCTGCAAACAACAAATGCTGGCGAGGTTGCGGAGAAACTGGGACCCTTATTCACTTGGTGGGAGTGTACAAAGTTGCAACCACTATGGATGGCAGTATGGTGCTTTCTCAAAAAAGTTGCAAATAGAAGTACCATTTGACCCAGCAATTCCACTACTGCGAATATACCCCAAAGAAACAAGAACTGCCACCCAATCAGCAATATGAAAACCCATGTTTATTGCTGCGTTGTTCACAATAGCAAAGAGATGGAAACAACCCAAGTGCCCATCAACAAATGAATGGATAGGGAAGCTGTGGTATGTTCACACAATGGAATACTAAGCAGCACTGAAAAACAAGGAACCCATGAAATATTATTCAAAATGAGTGACCCTGGAGGACATTATGCTGAGTGAAATATCTCAGTCACAAAAGGACAAATGCTCCATAATGCCTCTCTTATAAAACAGGACTGACATTGGGGGGGGGGGTTGGGGAAACTAAGAAAAGAGGGGATGAATAATGTACACTGCATTAAAATAGATGAGGGAAAGAACTGCTTAAAAGGAGTAAATGATTAGGTATTATTTTCATGAAAACAGTCCAGAATAAGAGCTGCACAGTAAACTAGACTGGGGTGGGGTGGGGTGGAGAATTGTATAACAATGAAATAATTTTTTTTTTTCAAAGAGAAAAGTGAACTGGGCCGCTGGCAGGGAGGAAAATGTGCAACCATTAATGAATGAAAATCTAAGTTCTCCATAAACTTTCATTAAAATCTCAATTAAAAAAATCCTAAAAAAATAAAAAAGCAGTTGAGCATCAAAACAACACACAGGTGACAGACAGGTCATTGTTGTGTATCAGGTACATCAGCCAGGAGTTGAAGCAGATGGAAGATGGTAATTCTACCACTGAGCTAGTGGTCAGGGAGCACAGGGACTAGGAAATAGGAAACAGAATTGTATTTTATATTTTACACCCTTCTGTTACATTTGAGTGTTGTTGTTGTTGTTGTTATGTGTCATTAAGTCAAAACTAACTGGTAGCTAACCCTCCAGTGGGTTTTCAGAGGTTATAAATCACACGGGAGAAGATGGTCCACCTTTCTGCCTCAGTGCAGGTAATGGATTAGAACTCCCTGACGTTGGGTTGGCAATGTGACTCCTTACCCACAGGCCACCAGAAATCGCTTAAGTTTTATCATGAGTGTTTATTATTATCGTAAGTAATAGCAGTGTTTGTTGAGTTGCTTCCAACCTGGAGTAATTCTGACTTCGTGTACATTAGCACGAATGCTGCCTGATCCCACACCATCGTCATTGCTATGTTAGGGCCCACTGTGGCAGCCCCTGTGTCGATTCATCTTGTTGAGGGTCTTGTCCCTCATTGTCATTGACTCTCCATTTTGCCCAGCTTGATGTTCTTTACCAGGGGCTGGCTCTTCCTGATAACACTCCACCAGTATGTGAGATGAAGTCTCTCCATATCAAATTGTTGTTGTTATGCACCACTGAGTTGCCTGCGACCCTATGTAGAACACCTCTGAAGTCTGCCCTGTCCTAAGCCAGTCTCATTGACTTTGACACACCTACTCCCCATTGACCCTGTTACTCTATCAATCCATCTCATCTAGTGTCTTCCTCTCCTGTGCTGTCCCTCCACCCATCCAAGCATTATGTCCTTTTCCAAGGACTAATCCTTCTTGGACATGTGCCCAAAGTATGTGAGATGAATAATCAAATACAGTATAGTATGTAGTTGTTGTTGTTATTATGTGCCATTGAGTCATTTGCAACTCATAGAGACCTTATGTACAACAGCCCTAACTCCTGCTTATCCTGTGCCAATCTTACTGTCTCTGACACACCTACCCCCATTACGCCAATCACTGAGTCTATCCATCTCATCGACGATCTTCCTCTCTTCCACTGTCCCCCCAACTTCTCAAGCAGGACGCTCCTCTCCAAGGACTGGTCCCTCCTTGCAACATGTCCAATGTATGCCAGATAAAGCTTCAGAAACCTTGCCTCAAAGGAGCAATCTGGTTTCACCCTCTCTAGGACAAGCAATCCTAGCAATCCATGGTATATTCAATATTCTTCTCCAGCATCAAAGCTCAAAAGAATCAACTCTTCTTCTATCATCCCTAGTCATTGTCCAGCTTTCTGATGCATAGCAAGCAATTGCAAAAACCATGGCCTGAACCAGACGCACCTTAATCTCTAGACTGACACTGTTGCTCTTCAGTATTTTGGAGAGGTCTCTGACAGCATACTTTCTCAGTGTAATTTGTAATTTAATTTCCTGGCTGCTGGTACCAAGGCTGTTGATTGTGGAGCCAAGCAAACTGAAGCTGTCAAAAATTTCAGTCTCTTCATCATCAATTATCACGCTGACAATTGACCCAGTGGTGAGAATCTTTGTTTTCTTGATCTTGATATTCAATCCATATTGAAGCCTGCAGTCCTTAACCTTCTGAAGCAAATGCTTCAGGTCTTCCTCAATTTCAGCAAGCAGGGTTGGGTCATCTGCATAATGCAGATTGTTGAAGAGTCTTCCTCCAATCCTGATGCCACACTTCTCTTCATAGAGCTCAGCCTCATGGATAATCTGTTCCACATACAGATTGAAAAGGTATGGAGATAGGACATATCCCTGACGTACACCCTTCCCAATTTTGAACCATGGAGTGTTTCCTCGCTCTGTTCTGACGACTGCCTCATGGTCCAAGGAGAGGTTTTACATAAGCACAGTCAAACAGATGAGAAACAGTATTCCTTGGTTCTGGGTTATATCTCTTCAATTCTACCTGAGTAGACACAGTTTTGTTTTG
>NW_006399917.1:3379349-3401776 GCF_000299155.1 Elephantulus edwardii
TTTCTTTGGACTAAAAAACCCAAGCTAAAAATGTCATTATTCAGTATTTATTAACTGCCTACTAGGTGCCATTAGAAGCAGGAGCGGAATCCACTTCATAAACAACATGCCTCTGGAAACTCTATGAACTTTGATAAATGTCAATAGTTATAGAAAGGCGTTCAAGCCTTTTGTTCATAGGGTCGCTAGGAGTCATGCTCAACTTGATGGCAATTAACAACAACTATGTGCCAAGCAAAGATCTCCGGTGGCCTAGTGGCAAGCAGCTGCGCTACAATCCTGAAGGCACAGGATTTGAGTCCACCAGCTACTCTGTGGGAGAATGATGGGCAATCATCTCCTGTACAATTAAACGCCTCTGAAAATCCACCAGAGGGTCAGCAACGGGTCGATTCTGACTCTATGGTATACAACAACAACAACATATGCTGAACAGAGTTCTCTGGTTTCCACAATTTAATTGCAAATGAAAGGTTATATGTCTAGTATGAAACACAATGGATACAAACTTTGCAAGCAAACCAGTGTTGTTGTTTTTTTTTTTTTAAGTAAAATAAAAAAGGTTTTATGTCCAAGTCTATCCAGGGGCACCTTGGAAAAAAGATCATTGGAAAAGTTTTAAAAGCAGTTCTACACCACACAATGGAGTTAACTCATGAGCTTATGAGATGCGGTCAGCTCTTTATCTACTCTGTTTATTTAAAAGGTATTGGGCACTGTTTCTAGACATAGGCACTCTACAATGATCAACATGAAAATTCCTGCCCTAAAAGAGCAATGTTTAGTGTATCGCACACTTTCTCAGCCCCTATCATTCTTTACTTTTCTCCAGAAGCCAAGAAGAGATTAAGGTTGTCAACAATTACAGCTTGTTTGGTTCCACAATCAACACTCTTGGAACCAGCAGTAAGAAAATCAAAAGACTAATTTCACTGGAAAAATCTGCTGTCAGGAACCTTTCTAGAGTACTGAGAAGCAATGATGTCAGTCTAGAGACTAAGGAGCACCTGATCCAGGCCATAGTCTTCTTAATTACTTGCTATGCATCAGAGAGCTGGACAATGACTAAGGATAACAGAACAAGCATTGATGCCTTTGAATCCTGGTACTGCAGAGCAGTCTTGAACATACTTGGACTGACAAGAAAATAGGTCTGTCTTGGAGAGGGTGAAACCAAATTTTTCCTTGGAGGCTAGGATTTTGAAGCTCCATCTCATATACTGTGGGCATGTGGCCAGGAGGGACTAGTTCTTGGAGATGGACATCATACTCGGAAGGGTGGAGGGACAGCACAGAAGAGGAAGAACCCCAATGAGATGGATCGATACAGTAACTGGAGCAATGAAGGTAGGTGTGTTGGAGTGAGACCAGCTCAGGACAGGAAAAGCATCAGAGCTGCTATACACAGGGTTGCTATGAGTCACAGGTGACTTAATGGCACCTAACACAGCAACAACAACACAACTACTATCCTTATTATCAAGACATTCTTTCTCAGATTCTTTTGATGTTAAAGAAGCAAGAACTTTTCCATGTCCTTTAGCCTTGTTTTTGAGTTGATGCCTAACTCCAGCACCAGGAGTGGTCATTATCATCCTTCCACAAGCACTCATAGGGTCCTTGACAAGTCCAGGTACTCTGCTGAGAACTGGAGACCCTGCCCACACCGAGCTTAGCATCAAACACAGATAACAGATTTTTAAGAAAAAAAGTAAAGTCATAGTAAAGGCAGTATGGCACCCTGTAATTTTTAGTTGTCATAGGGTTTTGCTTATGGTAATCCATGTAAAACAGAGGAAAACGTTGCCCACTCATGCTTTATCTTCATGCTCATTGTACATGTGACCTATAAATTGGAAAGGCAACTCTGGTTGGTGGGTGGAATGAAGAAAGGAAAGAATGGAGCTTGTTTAGGGCCTGGTAAAGTATTCTGGCCTTAAATATGGATTGAAGCTCAACATCAAGAAAACAAAGATTCTCACCTCTGGGCCAACTGGCAGCATCATGATAGATGGTAAGAGATTGAGATTGTTAACAGCTTTAGTTTGTTTGGCTTCACAATCAATACTCTTGGTACTAGCAGACAGGAAATCAAAAGACAAATTGCATTGGGTAAATGTGCTGTCAAGGACTTCTCCAGAGTACTGAAGAGCAATGAATCAGTCTGGAAACTAAGGTGTGCCTGATTCAGGCCATAGTCTTTGCAGTTGCTTGCTATGCATCAGAAAGCTGGACAACAACTAAGGATGATAGAAAAAGAATTGATGCCTTTGAGCTGTGGTGCTGGAGAAGAGTATTGAATGGACCACTAGGATATCAAATAGGTTCATCCTAGAGAGGGTGAAACCATCCTTCTCCTTGGAGGCAAGGATTCTGAATCTCTGTCTGACATACTTTGGGCAAGTTACAGGGAAGGACCAGTCCTTGGATAGGGATATCATGCTTGGGAAGGGTGGTGAGACAGCACAAAAGAGGAAGATCCTCAATGAGATGGATTGACTCAGTGACTAGGGTAATGGGGGTAGGTGTGTCAGAGATGATAAGGTTGGCACGTGATAGTGCAGGGTTCAGAGCTATTGTATGTAGGGTTGCTATGAGTCACAGGTGACTCAGTGGCGCATGACAACCAAGTATTCTGGGTAAGAAGTACTATGCCTTGGTCTAGCAGGCATGGGAGAGACAAAGCAAGTATGTATATTCAAGTCACCACTATCAGCTATAACTAAAAAGACTTGCTAATTGATGATCAGATATAGAGTGATTACTAAGAGTGAGACGTCAAACAATGACACTGGGTTTCTGATTTCGCTACTCTGTTGGATTATGAGTCATTGATAGCGAGGGGGGAAAGGCTGAGGTAGAAAGGAGTTCGGATGAGTCATGCTCAGTTTGAGGTGACCAAGGCAAACTGCCAGTTGATGTCACTGTGATGTAACTGGCTTTCAGAGAGAGATCTAGGAGTAGACTGCCACTGATGGAGGTCACAGAAATAGTAAGATGACTTGGGGTCAGCTACAATCATGGGGAGACTGGATTGCTCTTGCGATTGACTGTCTCTCCCTGGAGGACCAGTAGATTGTGCCATTGTATTGATGTCCATGTTGGCCATTGACTTGTTCTGGTCAAGGGAATGTGAGTGGAAATCATGTCTATGACTTCCTTTCCTGCGCAGCCTCTCTAGTTCAGCCCTCCAGGGTCTTCTTTGTTCCTGCCAAGACAAGCAGCAATGTTCCAGACAGAGGCTGCTCCGTGACCTTGGGTCTGAGAAGGAAGATGACGTGGAACCAAACCGTAGTCAATTCCCAATGAATAGTTAAGGTGAAAAAGAAATGCTTGTTGTTTTTAATTACTGAGATTTTGGGGGGTCATTTGTTAATGCAGCAAAACCAAATTTACCTGGGAAGAGAAGGAGATTAGAACTCTAAGGGAAACAAACACTTGCTGGTGGTCTTATATATCACTGAGTCAGAACCAACCCATCTCAGATCCTCCATCCGTCCAGGCATCATGTCCTCCTGGCAACATACTCAATGTCTGTCTGGTTTTCCTGGGTAAACAGTGACTTTCTGGAGCAGTTGAAAGAAAGCGAATGGATACAAGACTTTGGGCTAGGCACCTAGTGTGTCATTTTCCACTTGAAATGACAGGTTTCCTCGAAGCCCCTACTGACTCACTGGCAAACAACAATTGCTACAAAGCTGAGGTTTTTTCCATAACAAAATCCATGTCCTTGTGTCCATGCTGCTCCCATGCCCTTTATCAGGAGCCTTCTCCATCACCTTTGAGTTATAAAACATCAGCACAGGGAACAAATGAGGATGGAAGTGAAAAGAAGGAACATACACTCTGGTCTGTCCCTCACCTAACCCAGGCTGTAAATCCAGTTCTCAGTCTAATGGACTTGTTACTGGATAATCTTGTGACTGCTCCTGCAGCCTGGCATTGCCTGGGCAACCTGACGTGCATTTGCCCCGGGGTAACCTGCACCTGGTCTGCCCCATGGACCCCGTGACCCATCATCCCAGCTCTGGCCTTTGCTCTTGGACATGCCCCAGACAGGCAGCTGCCCGGCCGATTGACCTTTCCAGATTCCAGTCAGTCTGGTTCCTCCTGCCTTCACACTCCCCTCCCTGACCGCAGAATGTGGACCATGACACACTAGACGCCTAGTGAACAGCCTCTTGTCCATTAGCTTTCTCTCAGCTGACCCAAAAAGTCACTGTGTACCCAGAATAGACTCATGACAGTGCCTTCATCGGTTCCAAACCTGCAATGTAGAGGGCTCTCCTCACCTTTAGTCAAAGTCAAGGCTGCTCAACACACGGTCCCCCCTCCTAGGCCCTCACAGGTCTGATTGTTCCACCACTGATCAGGGCTGAGAGTACCACCTTCTGCATATAAGTCTCTCCTCCTCCAATTTCGAATCTCCTCTTTCCTGTTTAGATTCAGTCCTTGAAGCAGAGTAGCCCAGCCTCCCCATGATGACCATGTGCAGTATGGAATCCAAGATGAGGAATCATATCAATCTTTCCAAGTTTATTCGTTGCTCCAGGTTTTGTGCATTTTGTTCACAGTATTAGCCACCAATATTTAGCGAAAGCTTATTATACGACTGATAATGTATTAGTGCAACCAGCATCTTCCTTAAAGGCAAGAGTGGTGAAACGTCCTCTCACACACTTGGGGCGTGTCATCGGGAGAGGATAGTCCTTGGAAAGAGACATCATGCTTGGAAAGACAGAGCATGGAGAAAGAGGAAGATCCTCAGTGGGATAGACTGAAGCAGTGACTGCATTGACAGGCTTGAATACAGCAGAGATTGTGACAATGGTGCAGGCCAGAGCGACGTGGGCCAATCCACTGTCCACTGAGTCAGTCAGTCCATTTCTCCTGGTTGGTCCACTCACTTGTTACCCTGATCATCTAGTAGGACCAGCTCATAGCTACCCCCTCCAACCCTCCACGTTTGGGTTTTCAAGGCTGTTACTTGCACAGGAGGAGACTTGCCCATTTAGTCTCCCTCGGAGGTGCTGGTTGGTGGATTTGAACTGCCAGAGAAGTACCAACTTTGGGTCAGTAGTGCCACTCTTTATGGATCACACCACCAAAGCTCTTGAGTTGGCCTAAGAGTCAGTATTATTGCCCCTGTTTTACAGATGGTAAAACTTTAAGAGTTCTGCCACAGTTATAGGTTGTCTTGACTCCAGGGCTTTTTCTTTTTTCACTACAGGCTGTTTGTGCACACAAGTTAACTACATATGTGTCTCTGTGTATCTCATGGTATACTGTGTACCATGTTGTGCTGCCAAACAAAAAAAAGTTGGCAGTTTGACTGTATCAGGTACTCAGAAAGACAAACAGTCTTCACCTGTAAAGATTTACAGCCTCAGAAACCCAGTGGAAAGTCATGATAAGTCAGAAAGAACTCAATGGTAGAGTGTGGAGATAGATAGAGAGAGAGAGAGAGAGAGAGAGAGAGAGAGAGAGAATAAAGATAGAGATAGATGAGAGAGAGAGAGAGAGAGAGAGGAAAGAAAGGAGAGAGAGACATTGAGAAAGGGTGGAGAGAGGGACCTGTGGTTAAAACATGACGTATTGTCTGTTGTGTTGTTGTTATGTGCCATAGAGTCCATTATGACCCACAGCAACCCTATGAGCAATGGCTCTGAACCCTGCCCTCTGCTGAGCCAACCTCCCCACCTCTGACACACCTATCCCATTGCCACTGCCACTGTGCCAATTCAACTCATCCTGGGTCTTCCTCTCTCACCCTGTCCTACCCCCTTTCCAAGCATGAAGTCCTTTTCCAAGAACTGGGCTCTCTTGGCAACATACTCAAAGTATGTGAGACAGGGTTTCAAAATCCTTGATTCCAAAGAGCAACCCAGTTTCACCCTCTCTGGGATAAACCTGTTTGTTCTCTTAGCAGTCCACAGTATGTTCAATGTTCTTCTTCAGCATAACAACTCAGGAATAAATTCTTATTCTTCTTCTGTCGTTCTTAGTCATTGTTCAGCTCTCAGATGCATAGCAAGCAACTGAGAAGACCATGGCCTGGGTCAGGCACACTTTAGCCTCTAGACTAGTCTCCTTGACAGCAGATTTACCCAGTGCAACTCATCTTTTGAATTCCCAACTGCTGGTGCGAAGAGCAGTCCTACCAACCGGCTAACCCTACTGACTAATAGCTGGCCCTCCAGCTGGCTTTCAGAGGCTATAAATCACATGGGAGGAGAGTGTCCATCTTGCTCCTGTGGAGCAGCTGGTGGATTTGAACAGCCTGCCTTTATATTAACAGTGCATCTATTTTACCCCTTAGGTCACCAGATGCCCTATTTCATTATTGTTGTTGTTGTTGTTGTTACGTGCCCTCGAGTCACCTGCGATCCACAGCAACCCTAGGTACAACAGCTCTAAAGTCTGCCCTATCCTGAGCTAGTCTCACTAATTCTGACACACCAACACCTATTCATTGCCCCAGTTTGTATCAATCCATCTCATCCAGGGTCTTCTTCTCCTCGCTGTCCCTCCACCCTTCTAAGCATGATACCCTTCTCCAAGAACTGGTCTTTTCTGGCCACATGCCCAAAGTATGTGAGACAGAGCTTCAAAATCCTAGCCTCTAAGGAGAAACTTGGTTTCACCCTCTCCAAGACAGACCTATCTGTTTTCGTGGTGGTCCAAGGTATGTTCAAGACTCTTATCCAGCACCATAACTCAAAGGCATCGATTCTTCTGTCATCCTTAGTCATTATTCAGCTTTCTGATGCATAGCAAGTAATTGTGGAGACCATGACAGCTATGATTGTTCGTTGTTATTGTTATTGTGTGCTGATGAGTTAGAACTGACTGATAGCTGACTCTCCCCCAGGTTTTTCAGAGGCAGTTAATTGCACAGGAGGAAGCTTCCCATCCTTCTCCTGCAGAGCCTGGTAGACTCAAACTGCATGCTCTTGGGACTGCTTTCGGCAGCTTCCTACCACTAGGCCACCAGAGATCCCTGATGGATTGTCTTCTTACTTTTTTCTCTTTTTAATTTCTTTATTTAAATTTTATATTTTAATGAAAGTTTATAGAGAACTTGGATTTCCATTCATTCACTGTTGCACATTTTCTTCCCTGCCTACCCGCCCCATTTGACTTTTCTCTTTGAAAAGAAATTCTTTCATTGTTGCACAAGTGCAACACAACATTATTAGAGATACATTAAAATTGTTTTTGAATTATGGTTTATGTGACTGTCATTAAAAAGTGTCCTATGCATTATGCTGAGTGAACTTACTCAATCTCATAAGGAAAAATACTACATAGAACCGTTATCGTAAAACAGAAGGATGATTTAGCAAGATGTGTATGGGGACCCAAGGGGGGAAGGGGTGGGAACAGGGGTGAGAGTGGGAAGGGGGAAAATCATATGGTCCTAAAATTTAGCAGGTGGAGGGTAGTAGGAAGGGTAAAGGAAATGGGAAAGATCCAGCAGGGATCTGGAAAGATAGGGTGATGATGGACAGACATGGTTCAATAATGACTTTATAAAACATAACGAATAAGAATGTTTGAAACACAGTGTGAATGAAGGAGAGGGTGAAACAGTTTATATGATCTTTGTAGGCAAATCAATGCAAAACTTTAGAAAAGTGTCCTGTGAGGGGGAGTTTTCCTTCGTAACATGGGTTGTCGCCAACTATAACAACATGGGACCGTACTGCCCTTCCTCGGACACGGATCCCTTTCCAGGCCTCCTTAAATACCAGTCATTTCTCTGCTGCCACACTGCAAGCGAATGAGGATCGTGTCTCCCCCTCTTAGCAGGCTACCTGGAATTCCCTTATAAGTGCTTGTGGAATGATGATGAATGACCGTCCATAGCATTCGAGAGTAGAGTTTGGCCTCAACTCAAGAGCAAAGCAGGAGGACATGTAATGATTCTTGCATCCTTAATGCCAAGAGAATCTGAGAAAGTAGCCTGGCACTGGACTAGAAGCATGTTGTTGTTATGTGCCATGGGGTAAAGTGTGACTCATAGCAACCTTATGAACCATAGATCTGAACCTTGTCCTCTCCTCCACCACCCTCATCATCTCTGCTGTACTTGAGCTCATTGTTACAGTCTCTGGGTCAATCCATAGCACTGAGGGTCTTCTCTCTTTTGCTGACCCTCCATTTTTCCTCACTATGTTGTCTTTTTCCAAGGAATGGCCCCTCCTAGCAGCATCTGAGAAAAAAGTGGCTCGGCTTGGGGCTAGAGGGGTAGTATTTATAAAAAAACAAAAGAGGTTTCTGGAGGAAGAGAAAGGAAGAAAGAGGTGAGAGATGCTAAAAGGCCAAATCAAGGGCAGGAATTTCCATGTTTTCACTGGAAAGTCCTGAATGAAATATCTTAGTCATGAAAGGACAAATACTGCATAATGCCACTATAATAAAGTGGGACTGCCATGAGGGTTAGGGGAAAACTAAGTGGAAGGAAATAATGAACACTGCATTGGAACACATGAGGAAAAGAACTGTTTTAAAGGAATATATACTTAGGTATTATTTGCATGACAACAGTCCAGAATAAGAGGTGCATAACAAAGTGGACTGGGCAGTGGGGAAATTGAGAAAACTGTGTAACAATCAAAGAATTCTTTTAAAGAGACAAGCAAACTGGGGAGGGGTAGGGAAGAAAATGTGCAATAATGAACGAATGGAAATTCAAGTTTTCTGAAACTTTTGTTAAAAGATCAATAAAATGTAATTTTTAAAAAAAGTATCTGCTTCGAGAAACAATGTCCAGAATCTTGGGGGTGAGGGAGTGTTAGTGAGTTGTCCCCGACTCCTGGTCATCATGTGAGAACTGTGTCCTGTAGGTTCATCAACGGACCATATTCTAAAGTACCTTAGGGTAGTCTCCGATTTTGGGTTGGCAGCCATGTGTGGCATGTGGCATGTGGCAGCCTGTTGCACCACCCTGGAACTCTGCCTAGCATATGTTTGTTATTGTGTGCTGTTAAGTCAGAACCAAATCTTAGCTGGACCCTCTGGTGGGTTTCAGAGACAGTAAATTACACAGGAAGAGACTAACCTTCCTTCTCTCACAGAACAGCTGGTGGATTCAAACCACGTGCCTACGGAATTTCAGCACAGCTACTTACCACTAGCCCACCAGAGCTATGGTGCTTAGAACACAGTAAACAAAACCAACCCCACTCGTGACCCTGATTCATAAGATCCTGTAGGACAGAGACAAAATCGTCATGGGGTTCCCTGGGTTCTACATGTTCACAGAAAGAGACTTTGTCCTTTTCTCATTTAGCAGCTGGTGAGTTGGAACCACCAACCTTTTGGTTATGAGCCAAACTCCTTAACCACTACACCACCAGAAAGCTCCTTCAGCACACAGTCAGCCAAAGCAAACTAAAGCCATTCCACTGAGTCAATTTCCATTCATAATTAAGTTATCTTCCTTTGGGTTTCCAGGGCTGTCAATCTTAATGAAAGGAGACCTCCCATATTTTTCCCTAGGAGCAGATGGTGGATTTGGACCAATAGCCTTATAGTCAATGCAATGCACAATAAGCAGTTAATAAATACTTGATTAAATGAATGAATGCACAATTTGAAGTCAGAGTTCTTAACTCTAAGAACCAACCCTGACTGGCTGAAATGCCATAATTCAGAAGAAACAAAATACCAAACAAATGTTGTTATGTGCCATCGAGTCAACTACGACTCATAGCACAACAGCACTGAACCCTGCCCTATCCTGACCAAATCTCGCTGTCTCTGACACACCTACTCTCATTACCCCAGTTACTGAGTCAATCCATCTCATCTGAGGTCTTCCTCTCCTGTACCGTGCCTCCACTCTTCCAAGCATGATACCCATTTCCACAGATTGGCCTCTCTTGGCTTCATGACCCAAGTAAGTGAGACAGAATCTCAAAATCCTTGCCTCCAAGGAGCAACTTGGCTTCACCCTTTCTAGGACAGACTGTTAGTTCTCATGGCAGTCCACAGTGTATGTTCAATATTCTTCTCCAGCACCACAACTCAAAGGCTTCAATTCTTCTCTCATCTTTGGTCATTGTCCAGATACATAACAAGTAATTGTGAAGACCATATAATGATTGTTCGTAAAAGTTATTATTTGCTGTATTGATTTTCTAACATAATTTCCTATCATGAAATTCTTATAAATAATTTTCCCCAAACTCTGGTGGCCTCATGAGGCAGTGTGCTGCCAATCCAAAGGCAGGCAGTTCAAATCCACCAGCTGCTCCAAAAGAGAGAGATGGGTCCTTTCCTCCTCTGTGATTTACAGCCTCTGAATGCTCACTGGGGAGTTAGCTGTGAGTCATTTCTAACTCCATGGCAAAGAGTTATCTATGAGGAAAGAACATGTTTCATTTCCTATGACCACAAGTGGAAGAAATGCATTACAAGAGAATCATAGCTGTGAATGCTTGAATTTCCCGCAGAAATGAAAAGCTAGAAAGCAATGAAATCGGTTTCTCCCAAGTTTTAGGGTGTACAAAGGAAGAAATAAGTTCAAGAAAAGCTACGTTTGTAAAAGATGACCTTAAAGGACCACATCTTGCTGACTTTTACAAAGCCTGGCGTTGCTTGCCTGAGACCTCATGGAAGCTTCGGGCTGTAAATTCTGGCAGAGGATCACTAATGTAATCTTTAACTGCCACGGGCAAAAACAATGACTGACGAGTTTAAGATTTTCTCATATGATTCCAAATGTGTTAGTCAAAATCTCATAATGGAAGATTATGGGAGGGGAAAAAATGGACCAGACTAAAATAGAAGGGTTATAGTTGGAACGAATGCTTTTAAATTTTTTCTTTGATCCTTCTCAGTTACAATTTTCAGGGCAAAGTAACATTAGATTTGAGACATAAAAACCAAAAACTCCATTGCCATCCAGTCCATTCTAACTCACTGACAGCCTCCACTGGGTCTCCCAAGACTTACAAGTCTTTTTGGGGAGAGAATGACCATCCTCAAACCAATGATCTTTGGGTTAACAGTCCAATAAATTCCTTATGTACTAGATGACAAAGAAGAGTAAAAGTTGTTTGGTTTGATGGAAATGATAAGTTTGGGACATGTCCTGAGTGTATGAATTGGAATAGAATGAGATAAGGGGAGTAAAAACAGTCAAGGATGATGGACTTTTAATGTTGTTGTTGTTGCTGGGTTCCACCGAGTCACCTGCAACTCACAGCAACCCTGTGTACAATAGCTCTGAACACTGTCCTGTCCTGAGCCAGACTCACTGACTCTGAGACACCTACTCCCTGACATTGACAATAATGTCTCTAGTACCACGGTCTCTTCTGAACCTGGCTTGCATTTATGGAAGTTCTCTGTTGATGTATTGTTCCAGTCATTTTTGGATAATCAGCAGCAGGATTTTGCTTGTGTGAGATATTGTTTGATACTTTTCACATGCTGATGACTGGAAATAAAGTGTATGAGTACCTGTCATTGTGATGGGCACTAAGTAGGCATGCAAGAAATGGTACTACTCATCAACAAACTCAAAATCTCATTGCCTTCAAGTTGGTTCCAACTCACAGCTGATTCTCAGTCAGGTTCTCGGAGGCTGTAACTAGACTGGGAGGAGACTGCCCATCTTTCTTCCTATGGATGCGCAGGTGGATTTGAACTGCCAGAAAGGAACTGCCCTCAGGATAATAGCACAACGTCCTACACACTACACCACCCAAGCTCCCTAAATAGTTAGTTATTATTTTAATATTTAAGTCCTTAGATAGTGAGAACAGTTCCAAGTTTAGTTACTAACTCAAGGGTTGGTGATTCAGACTAACTCAGAGGTGCCTCAGAAGAAAGGCCTGGTGATCTGCTGGCTAAAGGTTGTCATCATGAAAATCCTATGAAGCAGCCGTTTAACCCTGCAACACAATGGGGCTGCCAACTGGTATGCTCCTATTTGGCAAACCCTTCTCTATGAAAAACAAATGAACGATCCAAATTTCTTTCACCCTGCATAAAATCTTCTGTTGGCTAAAGAAAATTTACTTCCATTTTCTCTTCATTGCATTGGGAATATCTGCTGCCTAGGACCTCCCCAAAGTGCTAAAGAGCAAGGAAATACGTTTAAAGACTATGGTGTGTCCGATCCAAGCCAGGATATTTTCAATTGCTCTCTATACATCTGAAAAGTTGCACAATGAATGACAGAAGAAGAACTGAAGCCTTCAGACTATGGTACTGGAGAAGAGAAAAGACTATGTTATGAACTGCCAAAAAATGAACAAATTTGGCATGGAGGAAGTGTAACCAGGGTGGTCGTTAGAGGCAAGGATGGAGAAACATCACGCTGGGAAATGCAGAGGGTCAGTGTGAGAGAGGAGGAGCCTCAACCAGAAGAATTGACAAAACGTCTAAGAATGACCTGGAATGTCAGAGGATGGTGCAGGAGAGAGCAAGGTTTCGATCCGTTCTTTACAGGAAACATCAAGAACTTGTAATTGACTTTATAATCGACTTAATGGCACACAGCAACAAGGACATCGATCCATCCATCTACGAATCTGTAATCTAAGGAAAACTTGGATTTGAGGAAAAGCTCAGTAATTTGTTTTTCTTTAAATAATTTAATTATTCCAAATATTTATCTTGTTATTTCAAAATAGTGGGTATTTTACTATTTCACAGATTGTGGGTTGGGCTATGCTCTGGTGGCCTAGTGGCAAGAAGCTGTGCTGCAATTCCAGGGGCACTCGGTTCAAGGTCACCAGCTGCTCTGTGGGAGAAAGATGGGCAATCTCCTCTCACGTGATTAACTGCCTCTGAAAATCTGTTGGAGTGAGCAATGGGTAGGTTCTTACTCTATGGTACACAATAACATGCTCTGAAAAGGATTTTTTCTGTCTATTTCTCTCAGCAGCAATTGAAGCTAGTGTATGGATTGAGCTCATCAACACCTATGTTCTCTACTGTTTCAACCTCTCATACCACCTCAATACACAGTTGTCTTCCAAACAGATTCTTGTAATGAGAGTCTAAGAAATGAAGTCAGAAGTAGAATAGACAGCCTCTCGAAATCTGTATGAGACCATCAGTCTTTTGTGTAAGTGCTTGGTGGATGAGAGCTTCGAATGAAACAAAGCCAGTCACCCCATGAATGCAAGAAAACCCTGGAATGTAGATGAATGCAGAGACAGATCTCTTGCCTGCACTTCAAGGTCTTTTGTCTGAAGTGTGCATGAACTCTTTCTTGGTCACCGGTGAGGCTGGCCAGTTGGGGATTTCTCTGCTTTCTCTCTCAATAAAAGATCACAGGAGAGGTGAGGTATTCATGCCCAGCTTACAAATGAAGATGCCAATGTGTCATGCCAGACAAGGGGTGCGTGTCTCCAAACACTGGTCAAACTGGCATCCCTCGCATGCAAGTCCACAGTAACTGTTTCTCAGAACTGGCATGAAGGGTTCCAAGTTTACTCATGAGAAGGCCTGGTTGGAACAGGTCCATGGCATCTCTCATACCTTATTTTTCTTCCCTCATCATTTTTAAATTAATTTATATAAGCATTTGAAAACCCCCACTGTTGCTGGGTCTCTTTCAACATCCATTGGACTTCTTTTTTTTTTTTTTTTTTTTAACATCCATTGGACTTCTAAGACGGAAAATTTTTATGGGAGGAGACTGCCCATCTTTCTCCCTTTGAGTAGCTGGTGGATTCAAACTGCTGACTTTATTTAAAACTTACTATTTATTTATACCATCATTCACTTTTTAAAATTATGTACATACATTGTTTCATTTGTGTACATTTTATTTTATACAATCATTTCTGTGTTCTGAAACACTTGTTGCAGAGACCAAACACTGCACCCTTCAATATGGATTGCATCTCAACCGTGGAGAATACGGAAATATAATTGATAAAAGTACTCTTTGGAAGCAGGAGTGGCATCCACTTCCTAAACAACTTATTTCCAGAAGCTCAATGAACTTTGATAAATGTTGATAGTTGCAGAGGGGCTTGCTATGAGTCGTGCTTGACTTAAAGGCAATCAGCAACAACAACAAAACCAAAAACATAAGTAATCTGCATAAATTCCATTCATAAAATATGATAATTGCAAGGCAGGACCAGTCCTTAAAGAGGGACATGATGCTTGGAAGGGTGGAGGAACAGCTCAAGAGAGGATGCCTCTTCGATGAGATGGATTGACTCAGTGACTGGGGTAACAGGGGGGAGGTGTCAGAGACAATGAAACTGGCTCAGGATAGAGCAGGATTCAGAGCTTTCATTTTTTGGTTTTGGATTTTTTTCCCCCTTTAATTTCTTCTTTTTTATTAATTTTGATGAACATTTACAGAGATTTTGGATTTCCATTCATTCATTGTTGCACTTTTCTCCCCGTCCACCCCATCCCCACCCCCAGTTCGCTCTTCTCCTTGAAAAGCAAAAGAAAAAAACTCCTTCACTGGTATACAAACCCCCCGCACCTCCCACCCCCACCCCGCATATACTCCACTCTGCAACCCTCATTCTGAACTCTTACGATAATCATAATGCCCTAAAATATATTATTTTTAAACTATTCTCTCCCTCATCGGCTTCAATACAGTATACATCATTTATCCAGTTTTTCTCAGTCTTACCCCCACCTTGATGTCAGCCTCATTCTACAACAGTGGCACCATACAGTATTTGTCCTTTTGTAACTGAGATATTTCACTCAGCTAAATGTGATTCAGAGCTTTTGTACACAGAGTCTCTATGAGTTGAAGTTGACTCAATGGCACATAACAACAACAACATGACACCCAAATGTTTCCTTGTGCCCCTTAGTAAAACTCCTATACTCGCTTCTACTCCACCCAACTCCCAGGTAATTATTAAGCTTCTTTCTGTCATTATTTGCCATTGTTAGGTACTACTGAGTTGACTACAACTCATAGGGACCCAATGCCCAGTAGATAGGAACCTTGCCCCATCCTGTGCCATCACCATAATCATACTGAAGGCTACTGTTGCCATCACTGTGTCAATCCACCTCGCTGAGGGTCTTCCTCTCTTTCTCTGACCCTCCACCTTTCCCACCATGACGTGTTTTTCAAAGACTAGTCTCTTCTGGCAATATGCCCAAAGTCTATGAGAGAAAGTTTCATCATCCTTGTCTCTAAGAAGTACCATTACATTGTTGTTGTTGTTGTTGTTGTTGTGTGCCACTGTAAAGTCGCCTGTGACTCATAGGGATCCTATGTACAGCAGCTCTGAACTCTTCCCTGTCCTAAGCCAATCCCACTAATTCTGACACACCTACCCCCATCTCATCTGGGGTCTTCCTTTCCTCTGTTGTCTCTCCATCCTTACAAAGATGATGTCCTTCTGCAAGGACTGGTCTCTCTTGGCCACATGCCCAAAGTATGTGCGACAGAGCTTCAAAATCCAACCCTCCAAGGAAAAACTTGGTTTCACCCTCTCCAACAAAGATAGATTAGTTTTCTTGGCAGTCCATGATATGTTCAAGACTCTTCTCCAGCACAACAACTCAAAGCCAGCAATTCTTCTGTCATCCTTAGTCATTGTCCAGCTCTCTGAAGCATAACAAATAATTGCGTGGATTAGATGCACCTGATCCTCTAGACTGACATTGTCACATTTCAGCACTTTGAAGAGGTCCCTGACAGCAGATTTTCCCAATGCGATTCACCTTTTGATTTCCTGACTCCTGGTATTAAGAGTGTTGACTGTGGAGCCAAGCATGCTGTAATTGTTAATAACCTCAATCTCTTCCCCATCTATCACGGTGCTGCCAATTGGTCCAGTGGTGAAAATCTTTGTCTTTTTGATGTTCAACTTCAATCCATACTGAAGACTATAGTCCTATGTACAGCAGAGCACACTTAGACTAACAGATATGGCAACTGAGGCTGAGTCCTCAAATTTGGAAACACAAAGAAGGTAGAAGAGTTGTAAGAAGAAATTAATGATTGGTACGTGGAATGTGAGAAGCATGAATGTAAGAAAACTAGACCCTGTAAAGAAAGAAATGGAACACATAAATATTGACAGATTAGGTATTAATGAAATTAGATGGATTGGCATGGGACATTTTGAATCAGATGATCATAGGATCTACTATGCTAGAGACAAAAAGGTGAGGAAAAAAATGGAGTCCCTTTCATAGTTAAAAAGTCCAATTCTAGATCCATCTTGAAATATAAAATTGTGAGTGACAAGATAATAGCTATACACATACATGGAAGACCTGTTATATCATCACTATAGAAAAGCTGGATCATTGAGTTTCCACCTATTCACCTTCAGTATACAATAACAACCTATTGTTTCTTGGATCCACAATCAACACTCATGATAATCAACATGTCGCACTGAGAAAATCTTTCAAGGACCTCTATAAAGTGTTAAAGGGCAAAAATATTAGTTAAGAAAAAACCAAGGTGGGCCTAATCTAAGCCATGGTATTTTCAGTTGTTTGCTGTGTTTTTTGAAAGTTGGATAATGAATAAGGATGACAAGAAGAATCAATGCCTCTGAATTGTATTGTTGGGACAAGTGCTGAATATCCTATGTACCGTCAAAAGAATAAACAAGTATATCTAGGAGGAAGTATAACCAGGGTGCTCCTTTTTAGAGGCAATGATTGTGAAACTATCTCCCACACTTTGGACATGTTGCCAGGAGGGATCCCCAGTCCCTGGGGAAAAAGATATCATGCTGGGAAAGACAGCAGGATAGAGAAAGAGAGGAAGATTCTCAAAAAGATGGACTGACATCATGACTGTGACAATGATTACGAGGATGGCACAGGATTTGGTGAGGTTGTTCAATCTTTTGTACCAGTGGTTACTAGGAGGTAGAGTCAATGTGATGGCACCTAACAACAACAACTACCCAAAAAGTAACAAAGCATCTTCAAGTAAAAAATTGACTCATGATGACCCCATATGTACAGAATACAACTGCTCCATAGGCTTTTCCAAGCTGTGATCTTTATGGAAGCAGACGGTCAGGTTTTCTAAGGTGTCATTGGCTGAGTTTGAACCATCGACTTAGTAGCTAATTGAAACTCTCAACTACAAACACCACTAAACCAAAACCAGAAATTTCATTGCCACTGGTCGATTTCAGCTCATGCAGGCCCATGTGTTATAGAGCAGACCTGCCCCCTAGAGTTTTTCTGGCTGTAATTTTGAAGCGAATCTCCAGGCCTTTCTTCTGTGATGCCCAAACGAACCTCTCCTCTTTTGGTTAGTAAAATATACTGCCTTGGAGCCCAATCTCGCTCATGGCAAACTTCCATCTAGTTTTATGGTCATAAATATTTTTATTAATATTTTTATCATTCATATGCATTGTTTCAGGCACGTAGGATCGTGTTTTACACAGTCTTTCATTTAGGCTATATATTTCGTTCCTTTACATTGGGTGTTTGTCTGTAAATCTTTATGGAATGAGAAGCTCTCCTTTCTCTCTCAGAGTTGCTGGTGGGTTCAAACCTTTAGGTTATCAGCTCAGTACACAATGTACACACAGATGCAAGTCAGTGAGATCAAGAGATCTTTCACACCAAATATTCCCTATTTAGACAATGAATAAGAAATTCAAAGAATACAGCCATCAACACAGATTGCATCTCAAAGTCAAGAAAACAAAAATTCTCACCATTGGACCTATAGGCAACATCATGATGGATGGAGAAAAGATGGAGACTGTCAACTACTTCATCTTACTTGGATCCACAATCAACTCCCTTGGTACTTGCAGCCAGGAAGTCAAGGGATGTACTGCACTTGGAAAGTGTGCAGTCAGGGACCTCTCCAAAAGTATCGAGAAGCAATGATGTCAGTTTAAGGACCAAGGTGTGCTTGATTCAGGCCATGGTATTTTCAATCACTTCCTATGCATCTGAGGTCTGGACAATGAATAAGGATGATGATAGAAGAAGAACTGATACCTTTGAGTTGTGGTGTTGGAGAAGAGTGCTGAATATCCCATGGATTTCCAAAAAGAACTAATAGAGATGTCTTGGAGAAGGTGTAGCCAGAGAGCCCTTTTGAGGCAAAGATGATGATGCCAAGTCTCACATACTTTGGACATGTTGCTAGGAGAGGTTATTCCTTGGAGAAAGACATCATGCTTGGAAAGGTGGAGGGTCAGGGAAAGAGACAAAGACCCTCAACCAGGTGGATTGGCAGTGACAGCAGCAATAGGCTTATGTGTGTCAGAGATGTTGAAGACGGCAAAGGATAGGTCATCTGTTCATAAAGTTGCTATGAGTCATACTAGATTTGACTGCTCTTAACAACAACAAGAGTTTTATATCTCACTCGGTCACTCTCAATTTAGGGGCTCTAAATTGTACAGGAAAAAATTGTTTCTATTTCTCCAGAAGAGTTGCTGATAAATTTGAACTGTCAGAGAGGCACCACCTTTGAATTAGCCGTGCAACTCTCTATAGGCTATGCCATCAGAGCTTTCTTTATAGATACCATTGTTGCTGTTGTTGTTGTGTACCATCAAATCAGGACCTATAGCTGGCCCTCCAGTGGGTTTTAAGAGGCAGTTAATTGCACAGGAGGAGATGGCTTATCTTTCTCCAGCAGAGTAGCCACAGGATTTGAACTGCATGCCTTTAGGGTGGCAGTGCAACTCCTTACCACTAAGCCACTAGCGCTCCCTATGTTGTTGTTAGGTGCCAATGAGTCAAGTACGATTCATAGTAACCCCATGAACAACAGATCTGAACCCTGTCCTGTTATGTACCATCTTCATAATCTCTGACACACTTGAGCTCATTGCTGTAGTCACCGTCTCAGTCCAGCTGGTTGAAGGTCTTCTTCTCTTTCACTGCCTCTCCACCTTTCCAAGCATGATGTCCCTGTCCAGGGAAGAACCTCTCCAAGCTTCAAGCTTCAGCAGCCTTGCCCCCAAGGAGCACTCTGACTGCATCTTCTCCAAGACAGACCTGTTTGTTCCTTTGGCAGTCCAGGGGATGGTCAGCATTCTTCTCCAACACCACAACTCAAGGGCATCAATTCTTCTCCTGTCATCCTTATTCGTTGTCCAGGCCTCACATACATGGCAAGTGGCTGAAAAGACCATGGCCTGAATCAGGCATTCCTTGGTCCTCAAACTGATATCATTGCTCCTCAGTAATTCAGAGAGGTCTCTGACTACAGCTTTTCCCAGTACAATACTTCTCCTGACCTCCTGACTGCTGGTACCAAGAGTATTGATTATGGATCCAAGTAAGATGAAGTCATTGATAATGTCAATATTTTCTCCATCTGTATCTATATAAAGAATTCCCTATAGATAAGCCCTATGAAATAATAAAAAAGAGACTAAGGAAAAAATTATTAAATGTCATTTCAGGAAGAAATAAATCAATGAATATAGTTTTAGGTTGAGCTGTTTTATAGTCGCATCATGGCAAACTTAGCACAAATAGACAGACAAAATGATGGGTTTGGATTAGCAGCCCAGAAATAAATTCTGTGTCCTCACCCGCAGTTCCCCAGCCAACCCTAGAGACCTTTCAGGAAGAGTCATGCAGCAACAGTGTCATGTTATTCTGCCTGTAGCTGGAATGACCTTGGATTTCAGGAACTCCGTCTCAAGTAGCTCCCATCAGGTCAAAAGAGAAACTCACAAATTTATCAGAATTATAACAACTCTCATTCCTGCAACCGAAAAGATTGAACTAGCTGAAGGACAGATCCTGGACTGTCTCTGTTTTAGTTCAAATTCTGGCTGCCCAGCACTGCCCGCCGCTTTCCTCTGCCAAGGGCCTGAAGGAAACTGGCACAGTCTGGCTGTTTATTGTGTTCAGACAAGCTGAAAAATCAAGAACTATGTTTTCCAGAGCCCCCGCCTGTAAAAGCTGGATGCCTCAGCACAGCTAGGAGAGGAGTTTGTACAGGCAGCCTGGGAGGCAAAGCCCTCAGATGCTGCCCACAGCCATCAAGACACTGTCACAGAAGCAGGCATTCAATGGGCTTCCAAGAGAAGGGGGAGAAGGAGGTAAAAAGAGAAAAATTACGGTTCTGTTTATCACACTTGACTCTAACACCAAACGTGTCTTACCCAAGAGAGACATCCCTCAGGGTACTTCACTTACCAAGTGTTTGCAAAACAAGACACTACCACTCTGTTCTAAAACATTTCAACATTTGGTATTTATTCTTGTTGGGTTTATTCACAATTAGCTTGGTCAAATCATTAAACCAAACAAAAAAAGAAAACCCACAGTGATACTATATTATACCTAAATTTTCTCTGTCTTCTAGAAAATAATCCCACTTTTTATGCTTGTTATTGTGTACCACTGAGTTAGAACTGATCCATGGCTGACCCTTGAGTGGATTTTCAAAGGCAGTTATTGGAACATGAAGAGATTGTCCACCTTTCTGCTGCAGAGCAGCTCGTGGATTTGAACTGTGTTCCTTGGGGATTGCAGCACAGGCTCTTACCACTAGGCCACCAGAGCTTCCTTATACTTAATACTTCTATTTCCCAATGCAGCACGCCTTTGATTTCCTGACTGCTGCTACCATTGGCATTAATTGTGGATCCAAGAAAAATCACTGACAACTTCAATCTTTCCTCCATCTATCATGATGTTGCCTGTTGGTCCAGTGGTGAGAATTTGGGTTTTCTTGACGTTGAGATGTAAACCATGTTGAAGGCTGTTTGTTTTTTTTTGCCAGTAAGTTGTTTAAATCTTCATTTTCTTCAAATGAGCAAGGATGCCAGTTTAAAGACTAAGGTGTGCCTGATCCAAGTCATGGTATTTTTCAGTTGCTTCTCATGCACCTGAAAGCTGGACAGTGAATAAAGAAGACTGAAGACTAATCAATGGTTTTGACTTGTGACACTGGAGAAAAATATTAACTATCCCATGAACTGTTAAAAGAACAAACAAATCTGGTTTGGAGGAAATACAATCAGATGCTCCTTAGAGACAAGCATGGTGAAACTTTATCTCACATCTTTAGGCATGGTTATAGGGGGGACTAGTCCTAGAAATAATAACGAAAGAGGAAAACTCGCATTCAGTGAGATGATCATCACAGTGACTGTAACAATGGGCTCAAGCCTGCCCATCTGACGATGGTACAGGATAGGGTAAAGTTCTAATCTGTTCATAGGATCAACATGAGTGGTAGTTGACTCAAAGGCACCTAACAACATTAACAACAAGTACTTCTATTAGGGAACCCCGACAGAGTGGTCTGGAGAGAACTGCCTGCAGATCCAAAGGTTGTGCATCTGGAACATTTCAAACCATCAGTAGTTCCTCAGGATAAATTTGGGCAGTCTCCTCCTGTTGTGGGAGGAAGAATGGGATGGAAGGTCACCAGGGGTCACAGCCTACTCAGTGGCAGCAAGTTCAAGTACTTTTATACCAGAAGAAATTAGAGCTAACTTGGAGAAGAATGGGAATTCCAGAACACTTGATTGTGCTCATGTGAAACCTATTCCTAGACCAAGAGGCTGTTGTGCGAACAGAGCATGGGAACACTGCATACCTTAAAATTAGGAAAGGTGTGTATCAAGTCTGTATCCTTTCTCCATATCTATTTCATCTATATGCTGAGAAAATTATTCTAGAAGCTGGACTCTATGAAGAAAAATGTGGCATTACCAGGACTGGAGGAAGACTCATCAATAATTTCTTTATGCAGATGACACAACATTGCTTGCTGAGCATGAGGAAGACTTGAAGCACTTGCTGCAGAAGGTTAAATACTGCAGCCTTTAATATGGATTGTATCTCAGTGTCAAGAAAACAAAGATCCTCACCACTGGACCAATAGACAACACTGCGAAAGACAGAAAAAGATTTGAGACTGTTACCAACTTCATCTTACTTGGATCTGTAATAATGCACTTGGTACCAGTAATCAGGAGATCAGGTGACATATTACACTGGGAAAGTCCATAGTCAGGGAAGTCTTCAAATTATTGAGGAACAATGATGTCACTTTGAGGACTAAGATACACTTGATTCACTTGATTCAGGCCATGGTCTCTTCAGTCATTTGTTATGCATCTGAGAGCTGAACAATGACAATGACTAAGGCTGACAAAAGAAAAATTGATGCCTTTGAATTGTGATATTGGAGAAGAGTGTTGAAGATCCCATGGCCAAAAGAACAAACAGATAAGTCTTGGAGAAGGTGCAGCCGCTAGAGTGCTCCTTGTAGACAAACATGATGACGCTTCATCTCACATACTTAGGGCATGTTTCCAGGAAAGACTATTCTTTGGAAAGAGACACCATGCTTGGGAAGGTGGAGGAGTAGTGAAAGAGAGGAAGACCCTCAATGAGGTAGGTTCATGTGATTGTGGCAATGGGCTTGAGGGTGTCAGAGTCTGTGAGGATGGCATAGGATAGAACAGAGTTCAGATCGGTTGTTCATAAGG
>NW_006399917.1:3403621-3427523 GCF_000299155.1 Elephantulus edwardii
AAACAAACAAGGCACCTCCGAAGAAAGACCTGGCAATTTACTTCCCAAAGACCACTTCCCACCAAAGAAAGAAGAAAATCACTCATTACTGCCCTACGGCGGATCCCAGCTTACAGTGGGCCTCCATCAGGTTTCTGAGGAGTCTTCTTCAGTCATCTTTCTCCTATTGAGAAGCTGGTGGATTTGAACCATCAATCTTTCAGCTAACAGCCTAACATGTAACACACTATGCTATCAGAGCTTCTTAGGAGTGCCTGATAACTAGAATAGCTCAGAAAAAGGAAGAGACTAGGACTGGTAAGTTTGAAAACCAAAAACTGAAGAAGAAGAAGAAGAAGAAGAAACAAAATTTGTTTTAGCAAGAGCATAGCCTCAAATAAGGAGCGTAATTAAAATTAACAGAACTGACATTTTGGATGGGACATTTCTCTAGAAGATCTGATTGTACTATCCCTGTCTATACCGGCAGCCTGTATTCATGGGAATATTAAATTAATTGCCCTAGAGTTGGAAGAAGCTCACAGCTGACCATTCAATGGGTTTTTGAGAGGCTGTAAATCTCCAGATGGCAGTGACAGTGGCCAAGGAGAAAGCAGGGCTCATGGCCTCGGTCCTTTATCTCTATAGAGACCAAGTTCTGGCAGCTGAATATTTGTGTGTTGAGTTGAGGACCATTTGCCTGAGAGTGCCTGGAACTGGAACTGCATCACCCCAATCCAGAATATCTACCTTGGCAAAGTGGCATTAGCAAAGAGCACTGACTATCCCATGAACTGACAAAAAGACAAATCTATCTTGGAGGAAGTGCAACCAGGGCGCTCCTTGGAGACAAGAATGGTGAATCTCTATCTCATAAACTTTGGGCAAGTTAATAGGAGGTGCCAGTTCTTGGAAAAAGATAGCATGATTGGGAAAGTAGAGGGTCAGTAAAAGAAAGGAAGACCCTCAACAAGCTGGATTGACAGAAAGATTGCAACAATGGGCTTGAGCACGGCATCCTTGTGAGGGTGACACAGAATAGGCAGGGTTTCCACCTGCTGTTCAAAGGGTTGTTACGAATCATCAACTCAACAGTATGTAACAAGGACAATCACATCCCCAGAGGGAGACAAGCCTCAACAAGTCAGAGACAGGACCTCCACATACGGCTGTGAGTATTGTCCACTGAACAAGAGCCAGTGAGCAAGAACTCACCTCGGCTTCACTGGCCAAGTTGGGGGCAAAGGCTGCCTCCTCCCAGGAGAAGGAAAGGGGGCCTGTTTCTAATTTGTATCAATGGGCCACATGGCTTCAGCAGCCCTGGAGAACAAAGGTACAGCTTTCAGAAAGCCACAGCAACGCGAACACTCTCAAGAGGCAGAAAGAGACAGAATGCCAGTCGTAGAGCGGATCCTGGTGTTATTTATATTTTTCTGCCTCTGGCATTAGAAATTCAGACGTGGCAATTTATCATCAGAATCACCCTCTTCCCTGGAGAGGTCTCCCCGTGTATTTTCCTCATGTGGTGTCCTTCGTTCAAAGCATCCGCATTCCTTTCAAAGAGTTAAAGTGAATGCCGACAGATTATGGAGCTTTTTTTTTCTTCTAATGATGATGGATAATCACAGAGCCAGTGCAGGACACCATCTGGTAAATTCTGTAGGATGAATGTCTGCCAAACACAAGGACGTAAATCTGCGGTGAATGAACTGAGGCGTACAGACAAGTCAGAGGAGAATGGGGGCTTTCTGAACCAGTTTCTCTGCCCTCCTTCCTTTAACTGAATAAATATGATAACCAAACTACTTCAATTTTTGATAATGTATCATTCTACTAATTTCTTTCAAAGCCTTCATTAAAAAACCTACCTGAATACCACGCTTTGTTGTTGTTGTGTACTATATAGTCGACCCATAGCTGACTCTGCAGTGAGTTTTCAGAAGTAGTTAATCACATGGAAAGAGACTGCCCATCTTTCTCCTACAGAGCCTTGAACTATGTGTGCCTTTGGGATTACAGCACAGCTTTTTGCCACTAGGCCACCAAGAGCATAATTAATAGGTGGTTATATTTTCTTCATTATAGGTTTCTAATTTCACCTCCTAAATTATCTGCAATCTCTGTGTCAGTTTTATCATCAGACCCTGATCATTCACTCTCATTGCCATCAAGTCAGAACGAATTCATAGTGGATCCACCAGTGGTTTCCAAAGCTGCCAATCACATGAGAGGAGACTGTTCCTTCCCATCTTTGTGTCTCAGGGCTGCTAGTGGATATGAACCACCAGTGAGGTGCTGTGTTTGGATTAGCAGTGTTATTCCCTATAGTCCGCACCACCAAGCTCCACTTTATCATCAGAAGAAAGAAATATTTTCCTAGCATTTTTTCCCTTGTTCCTTCCAACTGCAGCTAAGACTGGAGGAATGCAAAAAAGCCAGCCATGCGCATTCTTCAAGGGACTGGCATATTTGGTCAGGGATTTAGGGAAAGAATAAAACGAGAAGTATAGACAGATGCATGGATAAAGTAAGCCTGGTGCTGTGTAGCACCTGCCATATAATTGGCCTTCCTTTCAGTTCACTAAACAGCACACTCAAAATTTGTGGCTCAGTGGTAGAAGGCTTACCTTCCACGTACAGGACCCTGGTTCAATTTCCAGCCAAGGAACCTCTCATGCACAGCCACCACCTATCTGTTGGTAGAAGTTTGTATGTCGCTGCATTGATAAACAAGTTTCTGCCGAGCTTCCAGACTGAGAAGGACTAGGAATAAAGACCAGAAGATCTACTACTTCTCAAAGCCTGATGGAACACAACTGACTGATCTAATAGATTGTGGGGATCTGTTTTCATCTATAGGCAGTGCTTTGTTACTTTGTGCATGGGGCTGATAAGCATCAAGGGCCACTGGGATGGAGCTAACAACCATAACCTTAGGGGTGATTTCCAGAAGATGGCATGTCTTTCAGTATATTCATTTCTCTGGACCTCAGCTTTAACTGCAAAACCAGTCAAACCAATCCAAACTTACTGCCGAAGTGTCAATTCTGATTCATAACTACATTATAGGACAGAATAAGACCCTCTGTGGGGTTTCCGAGATTGTAATCATTATGGAAGTCAATTGCCACATCTTTGTCCTAAATTGACAACCTCTGGGCTAGCACACGTGCTTGATCCCCTGGGGCAGCAGGGAGCCTTTCAAACCACAGCACAAGAGTCATACTACCTCGTAACATTACTGTGAAGAATAAAAACATAGAGTCTAAAACATATAGCAACCTGGGTGCTTCTTAGAAGCGAGGATGGTGAAACTTTCTGGTACTTTGCGCATATTGTCAAGAAGCTCCAAGTCTTGGAAGTGGACATTAGGGCTTGGAAGTGAAGGTGAGGAAGACCCTTAATGAGATGGGCTGGCGCACTGACTGCAGCAATGCACCTGAGCATCGCGGAGATTGTGAGGATGATACAGGATCTGGGAAGGTTCAGATCTGTTACTGTATCCTATGAGGATCCTATGAGTTGTAGCAACTTGATTGCATCAAATGCAACAAAAGCCACATAGCAAAATCTGTGGCATTCATTCCTTCTGGCTCTTTCAAGTAGCAGCCACCTGGGCCAGCCATTCTCTTTCCAAAATCAACTCCCATTTGGCTGGCTTAGCTCTTAAGGCCTCCAGGCTTCCAGCCACTCACCGAAGCCAAGGTTAACTAGTTGTGCTCAGCACCCACGTGATCCCAACAGACCCTGCAGGGATGCTGCTGAGAGGTAAGAGTGGATGCTACTCAGACAGAAAAGGGTGAGTGTTCACCAACAGAACACAAAACCCCAAAGGAGGAAGCTAGTTAGAAACCAACAAGGAATTGAAAATAAGCAAAGGATGTGAGTGGGAGCAGACAGAGGGAGTTTTAGGCACTGAGGCAGATGTGGCTGGAAAGTCTGTGGTTTGGTTTAATTGCTCGCCAACAGTTAGCAGGGGGGATGGGGGTGGGGCGGTAGGGTTTAAAGGAGCAGGAGCTTAGAGAGCTCTTCTCTTTCTGATTTAACAAAGACGTCTGGGCCTTGCCCGTGACCCTCTGTGATTATTACAGTCCTGCAGTGACCATGGGACTTCTTATGCTAGCACTCGCTAAACAGTTGTGAAATTTGATAAGACAGTCACGTTCTCTTTGAGCCTCAATTTTCTTAATATGGGAAACCAAACACACTGGACATCAAGTAGATTTCAACTCCGAGTGACTCTGTAGGACAGGGTAGTGCTGCCCCCAGAGGAGTTCCAAGGTTATAAATCTTTACAGAAGCAGGCTGCCACATCTTTATTCTGGTGGATTCTAGCCACAGATACTGTTTAGCAGCAGAATGCTTTAAACACTGTTTCACTAGTTGTTGTTGTGTGCCACTGAGTTGGAACTAACCCACAGCTGTCCCTTTAGTAGGTTTTTCTTGTTGTACACCATAAAATCAGAACTGACCCACAGATGACCCTCCATCGGGGTTTTAGAGGCAGTTAATCACACAGGAGATCGACCATCCTTCTCCAGAGGAGCAGCTGGTGGATTTGAACCGTGTGCCTTTGGGATTGCAGGACAGCTTCTTATCATTAGGCCACTAGAGCTCTTCTTTAATATAAAACCTACCCTCCCACCCTTCTCAATCACTTGCTATGCATCTTACAGGTGAACCATGAATAAGGACAACAGAATCAAAATTAATGCCTTTAAATTGTGGTGTTGGAGGGAAGGACTGAATATCCCATGGACTGCTGAAGGAACAAAAAGATATGTCTTAGAGAAGAGGAAATCTGAGTGCTCCTGGGAGGCAAGGATGGCAAAGCCTTGTCTTGCATACTTTGGGTATGTTGTTCGTTTGTTGTTGTTGTTGTTAGGTGCCATTGAGTCAAATATGACCCATAGTGACCCTATGAACAACAGATCTGAACCCTGTCCTATCCTGTGCCATCCTCAAACTTCCTGACACACTAGAGCCCATTGCAGCAGTCACCATGTCAATCTGCCACCTGGTTGAGGGTCTTCTCCTCTTTTGCCAACCCTCCACCTTTCCAAGAATAATGTCCCTCTCCATGGAACAGCTCCTCCTGGCAACATGCCCAAAGTGTATGTGAGATGAAGCTTCAACTTTACCTCCAAGGAGCACTCTTGCTGTACTTTCTCCAAGACTTATTTGTTGGTTTGTTCTTTTGGTCATCCATGGGATATTCAGTGCTCTTCTCCAACACCACAGCCCAAAGGCATCAATTCTTCTTCTGTCATCCTTATTCATTGATCAGCTCTCAGATGCATAGCAAGTGATTTGAAACACCATAGCCTGAATCATACTGACCTTACTCCTTAAACTGACATCATTACTCCTCAATAATTTGGAGAGGTCCTTGATTACTGACTTTCCCAGTGCAATATGACTCCTGATTTCCTGACTGCTGGTGTACCAACAGCACTGATCGTGTGTCCAAGTAAACTGAAATTATTGACAACTTCAATCTTTTCTCCATCTATCATGATGTTGCTTATTGGTCTGGTGGTATGAATTGTTGTTTTCTTGACATTGAGATACAATCCATATTGAAGGCTGCATTCCTTGATCTTCTGAAATAATTGTTTCAAGTCCTCCTCATTTTCAGCAAACAATGTTGCATTATCTGCATAATGCAGGTTATTAATGAGTCTTCCTCCAATTTGGATGCCACATTCTTCTGCATAGAGCCCAGCTTTTTTAATAATTTGCTCAGCATACATATTGAACAAGTATGGAGGGAGAACACAACCCTGATACCCTCCCAATTGGGGTAACGGGGGTAGGTGAATCAGAATCCGTGAGCCTGGCTCATGACTTAGAACTGTTGTACATATGGTCACTGAGTCACCGGTGACTCGATGGCACATAACAGCAACAACTGTATACCCCTGCTCTGTTCACCCAACAGCATCTTGCTCTAGTATAGGTTTCTCATGAGCACAATTCTGAGATTCCCATTCTTCTCAATGTTGCCATAACTTATTATGACCCACACAGTCAAATGCCTTTACATAGTTAATAAAGCATAAATAGACATTCTTTAGTATTCTTTACTTTCAGCCAGGATTCATCTGACATCAGCAATGATATTCCTGGTGCCACGGCCTCTTCTAAATCCTGCTTGAACTTCTGGTAGTTCCCTATCTATGTACTTGTTCTAGTCATTTTTTTAATGATCTTCTACAGTATTTTGGTTGTAAGTGATATTACAGGTATTGTTCTATATTCTTCCTATTTTTCAGAATCTGTTCACTCAATCTCCTTTCTCTACCACATGCTTTTGGTGGCCTTGTGCTTGCTTCTTCACATGAGTTTCATTCCTTAAAGATTCAGCTCACATTTTCCCGAGCCTCCACTCATAGGAGATCCCATCTAATGTCTACAACAGACCTGTGGCTCATTCATTACCATTTACCAGGTAATACTCAAGTGACTGTCCTTCAGATAAACCTCCCACTTCATTCTCACACCCACTGTACTCCATATTCCTCAAAAATGTGGGCCATTTATTACTGTTTATTACAAGGGGTTTTCCACTCCTTTTGCCCCACACAGCATTCACAGATAGTAGATGCTGAAGAAGTCCTGAAGCACTAGCTGCAAAAGATCAAGGACTGTAGTCTTCAATACCGATTGAAGCTCAACATCAAGAATACAAAGATTTTCACCACTGGGCCAACTGGCAGCCCCATATTAGATGGAGAAGAGATTGAGGTTGTTAGCAATTACAGCTTGCTCAGATCCACTCTTAACACC
Source organism: Elephantulus edwardii (assembly GCF_000299155.1). Lineage (NCBI taxonomy): Eukaryota > Metazoa > Chordata > Mammalia > Macroscelidea > Macroscelididae > Elephantulus > Elephantulus edwardii. Next base: position 3,410,390 of record NW_006399917.1, read on the forward strand.
AGCAGTCAGGAAATCAGAAGACAAATTGTATTGGGACCTGTCATGGACCTCTCCAGAGTGCTGAAGAGCAACGCTGTCGGTCTAGATATAAAGGTGTGCCTAATCCAGGTCATGGTCTTCACAATTACTTGTTATGCTTCAGAGAGTTGGGCAATGACTAAGGATGACAGAAGAATAGACACCTTCGAGTTGTGGTGCTGGAAGAGTCTTGAACATACCATGAACTGCCAAGAAAACAAATCAATCTGTCTTGGAGAGGATGAAACCAAGTCTCTCCTGGGAGGCTAGGATTTTGAAGCTCTGCCTCATTTACTTTGGGCATGTGGCCAGGAGAGATCGGTCCTTGGAGAAGGACATCATGCTCAGAAGGGTGGAGGGGACAGCGCAGGAGGAGTCCCCAGATGAGATGGATCGATACAGTCACTGCGGCGATGGGGATTGGTCAGGACAGGGCAGGGTTCAGAGCTGCTGTACATAAGGTTGCTATACATCTCAGGCAATTCAATGGCACATGATAGCAATAACATACTATGACAGGTTTGGAAGCAGGAGTGGCATTCACTTCCTAAACAACATGCCTCTGGAAACTCTATGAACTTTGATAAATGTCAATAGTTGTAGAGGGGCTTCAGGCATTTTGTTCATAGGGTTGCAATGAGTTGTGCTCAACTCAAAGGCAATTGAAAACAACAACAACGATAACAACAACAATTAATATTCACAAAACCAAACCAATTCTCACTAGCTGTAGTGAAGTTAAAGAAGAGGGTCCTGCTTCTGATGAAAATAACTGGTAGACTTTCTAAGTGCAAGAATAGGTTATTTGCAGCCCTGGTGGCACAGTAATTAAGACCACAGCTGCTAATTGATAGCTGTGGCACTTTGCTTTCATAAACATTTACAGTCTTAGAAACTGGAGGGAACAGTTCTATTCTGTCCTGGAGCATAGCTTTGAATCAGAATCAACTTGACAGCAACAGGCTTGGATACAGGTATTTAACATAAATACTGTTACATAAATACCAGTATTTCCTAAACAAATGCCTCTGGAAACTCTATGACTTTGATAAGTGACTATAATTATAGCAAGGCTTCAGGTCTTTTGTTCATAGGATTGCTATGAGCCATGATTCACTCAAGGCAATCAACAACAATTTAACCTAATCACTTAGAAACAAGAGAGTGAAAAATGGGAAAGAGGGAACTCATCTATCCAAACTGTGGAGCATAATACAGCAGTTATAGGCATTTACATTAATTTGTTTTTCTTAAACATACATGCTGTTGTTGTTGTTGGTTGTTGTCAATTAGAACATGGCCCATAGCGATCCTATGAACAAAAGGTATGAAGCCTTTCCTTAACTATCATCATTTATTAAAGTTCATACAGTTTCCAGAGGCATGTCATTTAGGACGTGGCTGTTACTCCTGTTTCCAAACCTGTCTTAAATTGGGAGCTCCACCAATCTCTATTCACCACAAGTAACCATTATGGCATTTGACACCCCAATGGCACAAGGTTCTCCTTGGCATCACAGTAACTCCAGGTTACCTTAGTACAGCATACTGACAGAAGAGTGCTGTACCGCTGAGAAGAATGTTCCTCAAAAATATAATAACAAACAACTTTTAAATACAAAGGCCCTCCTCAAGGTCTTGATGACTCTAAACAAGAGCTTTTCAAAACAAACAAACAAAACCTAGACACCACTTTATGAATCTTAAAATGTAGTAGCTGTTCTTGTTCCTGGATGATGTAGTTGAATAAGCAGTGGGCTGCTAGCAGAAAGATTGCTGGTTCAAATCCACCAGCTAACTACTCTGCAAGAGAAAGATGAGGTGGACTACTCCCACACAGGTTAGAAACCAAATGAGGCAATTCTGTACTGTCCTTTAAGGTCACTGTGATTCAGAATCACCTCAGCAGCAATGGGGGGAGGGTGTGTGTTCAGATTCTTTCCCCAATAACTAGCTATGATCTTAAAATTCTTTGGACTATACTTTTGACTCTTTGATATCTAAAATGCAAGTTGCCATTTGGAAAAAAAAATGTCTCACTTGGGGAGAAAATAAATTTTAAAGGCTCCAGATAGAAACCTATTTCTCATACATCCTTTTTTCTGTTGCTAATATTTTATTTCAAGGGTAGAACACCATCTAAAACTTTTTCAATGTACTTTTTAACATTTATGTGAAATAATGTTAATTAACACTTAAGAAGCTGATATATATATATATGTATATATATATACCAGAAATGTTATTATCAGAAAATAGCGTGTATGGTATATCTATAATAAAAATAATAGCACTATTTATAATCTGTGGGTAGATTAAGCATACATTTTTATATGTGGTTTCAGATGTAAACAAAAACACACTTACAAAGTGTTTTATATTCTTACAAGAAGAAACAACAAAACCCCCAATTGTTTCACAAAGAAAAGGTCAAAAATACACAATGATGAAATTTATTTGTTCACTATTTAAAACTTAAAAATTGAAAAAAAGAAAAACTGAAAATCTTATTTAGCATTTTTAACCTTTTTCTTCCTTACTCACAAATGCTATATGGTTTCCTCATCTATATAAAGCAAGCCTCTTTTCACCTTTCCTTTATTATAAAAGCCAGTGGTAATCACCACATTTACCATGAAGAGACCTGAGATAATCCATAACATAGAAGAATAAGAAAGCAAAGAACAGATTTTTAGAAGCCTAAGTGTTAGAAATCAAGCTTCAAGAATGGAAATCACATGGATGTGACATTTACTCACTTACATGCACAACTTGTCCCAAGTGGTTGCTTTTTAAAAACTGTGAATCCCATTAAGGCATTCCATCATAATTAAAATGTAATCTTGGGTTTGGAATCAAGATCTTGGAAGCAGCACAAGGAAGCTTTGGGCCCGAGTCCTGCTGAAAAAGGAATCATCTTAAATATATTCTTCATCAATTTTTTGAGGGTATTGCTACTATCAATCCACGCCAACAGACAGTGTCTGCTAAATACCAGGCACAAAGCTACACAGAAAACCACAGCAGCTAGAAAACCGCAACGAAGAGGAGAAATACGGAGGACAGCTCAACAGTCATCACGTGTGGGCTTAGTTACTTGTGTCAAGTCAATGGCTGACTCTGATGACTCAAAGCAGAGCCGAATGAAATGCTGTCCAATCCTGTTCCATCTCATAATTGGCTGTGGGTCAGAGAATTCTGATCCAAAGGGGGTTTGTTGGCTAATTTGGGAGAGTAGATTATCAGACTTTTCTTCCATCTTTGTCTCCAAATTATGCTGGAACCTTAGCAATACTGCAAGCTGCCACTGACAGAAGGCTGGTGGCCACACACAAGGAGTGTGAATGAAGGCTCCTCCAAGTCATCTAGCAACATGACAGACCAAGACAGCACACCTCTCATTCTCAAGACCTTGTAAGGTCACTGCCTCTGCTCTGCCACTGAGAAAAGGAAACTAATGTCTGACTTTGCTTCTCATAGGACTGAGGGCTGGCTTTTTTCAAAAGCTAATTTTTTTCTCATGCTAAACAAATTATAGGGACCTCTTTTAGCCTAGTGGCCTAAACTGCATTGCAATTCCGAAGGCACATGGCTCGAGGCCACCAGCTGCTTCGCTGGAGAAGGATGGGCAATCTCCTCTCATGAGATTAACTACCTCCAAAAGCCCGTTGGAGGGTCAGCAATAGGTCAGTTCTGACTCTATAGTACACAACAACAAACAAATTATGGCTGACATTGAGAAGAATAGGAATCCCAGAACACATTATTGCACTCACATGAAACCCAAAGCTAGACCAAGAAGCTACTGCACAAACCAAGCCAAGGGAATACTGCATGGTTTAAAATGAGGAAAGGTGTATGCCAGAGATGTATCCTTTCTCCATACCTATTCAACCTACATGCTGTAGTTGTTGTTATTGCCATCAAGTCACTTGCAACTCATAGAAATCTTATGTACAACAGTCTTGAAACCTGCTCTATCCTATGCAAACCTTACAACACACCTACCCCCATTACCCCAGTTACTGAGTCAATCCATTTCATCGAGGTTCTTGCTCTCTTGTGCTGTTCCTCCATCCTTCCAACCATGATGTCCTTCTCCAAGGACTGCTCCCTCCTTGCACCATCTCCAAAGTATGTCAGAAGAATCCTTGCCTCCAAGGAGCAGCCCAGTTTCACCCTCTTCAAGACAAACCTGTTTGTTCTCCTAGCAGTCCATTGTGTCTTCAATACTCTTCTCTAGTATCACAGCTCAAAGGCAACAGTTCTCTTTCTATCATTCCTAGTCATTGTCCAGCTTTCTGACAAACAGCAAGCAATTGCAAAGACTACGGCCTGGATGCATGAAATTTGCAATTACTTGCTATGTTTCAGAAAGTTCGACAATGACTAGGGATGATAGAAGGAGAATTAATGCCTTTGAGCTGTGGTGCTGGAGGAGAACTTTGAATATATCATGGATGCCAGGAGAACAAACAAGTTCATCCTAGAGACGGTGAGACCAGGTTGCTCCCTGGGGGCAAGGATTCTGAAGCTTCATTTCACATACTTCGGACATGTTGCAAGAAAGAACTAGTCCTTGGAGAGGGACATCATGCTTGGGAGGGTGGCAGGACAGCACAAGAGAGGAAGACCCTCCATGAGATGGATTGATTCAGTTACTGGGGTAATGGTGGTAAAGTATTGTCAGAGACAATAAGATTGGTGCCGGATAGAGCAGGGCTTAGGGCTGTTGTACTTAGGATGGCTATGAGTTGCAGGTGACTTGACGGGACATAACAACAACAATGGTCTGGATCAGGCATACCTTAGTCTCCAGACTGACGTTGTTGATCTTCCTCCAATCCTGACGCCATGTTTCTTCTATATACAGCCCAGCCTCCCAGATGATCTGTTCTGCATAAAGATTGAAAAGGTACGGAGATAGGACACATCCCTGGCGTACACCCTTTCCAATTTTGAACCATGTTGTGTTTCCTTGCTCTGTTCTGACGACTGCCTCCTGATCCAAATATAGGTTTTGCATTCACATGATCAAGTGTTCTGGGATTCATTCCCATTCTTCTCAGAGTCAGCCATAGTTTGTTGTGATCCACACAGTCTTTTTAAGCATTTGCATAGTCAATGAAACACAGCTAGACATTCCTCTGGTACTCTCAATTTAAGAAACTGTACTATATGAAGAAGAATGTGGCATCAAGATTCATCAAGAGTCATCAACAGCCTAAATGATTCAGTTGACACATTATTGTCTGCTGAAAGACAGGAGTGCTTGAAATGCTTGCTGCAGAGGATCAAAGCCTTCAATACGAGTTATATCTCAACATAAAAAAAAAATTTCACTACTAGGCTAATAGGCAACCTCATGATGAAGAAGAGATAGACATTGTCAGTTGTTTTGTCTGGCTTGGATCCACAAGCACCAGCAATCAGGAAACAAAAACACATATTTGAATTGAGAAAGTCTGCTGTCAGAGACCTCTCCAAAGTGTTAGAGAGCAATGATGTCAGTTTGAAGACTAAAGTGCATCTGAATGAAACCAAAATTTTTTCAATTACTTGTTCTACAGCTGAAAGTTGAATGAATAAGGATAGCAGAAGGTGAATCAATGCCTTTGAGTTGTGGAGTTGGAGATGAGTGCTGAATATTCCATGGCCTGTCTTGGAAAAAAATGCAGCCAGAATGCTCAAGAAAACAAGAATAGTGAAATTTCACCTCACATACTTTGTGCATGTTGTTGCGGTGGGGTGGGGCAGTTCTTGGAAAGGACATCATGCTTGCAGAGGCAAGGGACAGCTAAAGAGAAGATGACCTCAACAAGATGGATTGACACAGTGACTGCCACAGTAGGTTCCAATATGACAAAGATGATGAGGGTAGCATATAATACGGCAAGTTCAGATCCATTGTTCATAGGATCACTATGAGTCATAGTCCACTGGATGGTACTTACAAACAACAACAAATGAATGAGGCACCTCTGTGTCATTCTCATCCTTGCTAACCATATTTTCTTTCCACAACCAAAATGTCATGTTAAAGCGAAGCACGTAAAAAATAGCTCTACTATAGTCTTGAAAATAGCTCTCCCCCATCCCTGCCACCCACAAGAGACTACTGTGCAGTCACTAAAAAGGATGCATCTCTATTACTATACAAGGCAAACTCAGAGAAGAGAACAGAGTTAAAAAATAAGGGCCTAGGTCCAGTGTGAAAAACAACGTATATGAACTTTGTATGCAAACCAGTATAAAATAATATTTAAAAACAAAAACCTACCCCACCCAAGAAATTTAAAAATAAGGACCAAAACAGAAAATACAAAATTATTCCATAAAGAAACATTTGTTTCTTTACTAGGAGAACCTATTAAAAACATATGCCTATATACTTTACCCATCATGTACAGTGTTTAGAGATGCTTCCAGATTGATTCAGGGTGGGAAGCAGGAGTGGCATCCACTTCCTAAACTAAATGGAAATGCTATAAACTTTTTAAACATACAGAAATGATGATACTTATAGAACAGAGTTCAGGTCTTTTGTAAAAGGGTTGCTATAAAGTTGTGTTCAATTTGATGACACTTAACCACTACTAAGTGAGACTAGTGTTGTTATATTTGGAGGAAAATTCTTCCACTTTGTACATCACTCTTTGTCAATGTGCTGTATGAAGTAATCTGGGTTGGCTGTGATGCCAAACCTTGCGCCACTGGGGTATCAAATACCAGAATGGTTTCCCAATGTCGACATTGTTTGGTGGAGCTCCCAGTTGTAAAAGAGGTTCGGAAGCAAGAGTAGCATCCACTTCCTAAACCACATGTCTCTGGAAACTCTGTAAACTTAGAGAAATGACAATAGTTATGGAAAGGCATTAGGTCTTTTGTTCATACAGTTGTTATGAGTCATGCTCAACTTGATGGCAATCAACAAAAACAAACAACATATACTTTTTTCAGTCATGCTCAACTTGACGGCAATCAACAAAAACAAACAACATATACTTTTTTCAGGGAGCTCTGGTGGTCTAGTGGCAAAAAGCTATGCTGGAATCCCAAAGGCACATGGTTCAAATACACCAGCTGCTCCATGGGAAACAAATGGGCAATCTCCTCCTGTGCGATTAACTTGTTTCTAAAAACCCACCAGAGAGGCAACTATGTGTCGGATCCAACTCACTGGTACACAACAACAACAACAATATAGATATACTTTTAAGTGTCATTGCTATTGATACAAAACCAATTCACAGCTAACTAACTCTCCCTCAGATTTTAAGATGCTGTAAACTGCATGGGTGGATTCAAATCCCATACCTTTGGGATTATAGCTCAGCTTCTTACCACTAGGCTTACAGACTTCTCCTTACCTATTTCTAAAATTCAGCTAATAAGAAAATTATTTAGAAGAGCCAAAAATGTATCAATTTCTGCCCGCTGGAATAATTCATAATCAGTCTATTTCTTTTCACACATGGCAGGTTTTCAAATAAATGCAGACACACTTATGAAACTAGGCTTTTTCCCATCCTCCCAAATTTTCTCCTCCATAATTTACAGATGTTTGACAGCTCTAGGCAATGCAGAATTCAGAAGTTACATTTGTTACATAAAACAGTATTCTACATTGTAAGGAAACAAGCAGACCTTTCTTGATTTTGTGCCATTGGCATGATGATACATTAGTAGTATTCCAAAGTGCGGATTCATGGAAAAGCCTGCAAAACTGCAAACCTACATCACTTGACAACCAAACATTGTACCTTCAGAGGCATCTCAGCTGAACAGGCTGGCTGCTGCCTCGATGATTCTGATTCACAGCCATCTCATATGTGCCATGGTAGACCTGTGCTCAAAGGAGAGCCCCAAATCTTTCTTCTGAAGTACCTTCTGAGGGATTTGAACTTAAAACCCTTGAGCTAGCCATTGAGTACCTTAACTGTCTGCACCGCCAGGGATGCTTACAGAACTAAAACAGCTAGAAAAGTAACAGCTCAGCCAGATCCCAGTCATTGTAATCACACCTCAATCGCACTTTTTCTTGAATGTTCTGTACCAGGCTCTACCTTCATCTTCACCCACCCCTCAATCCAGCCTCTCTTGAGATTCATTTTCCAGAGCCTTGTCTGACCTGCTCACATTGGCACAATTAGTAGAATGAACACCTAGACATTCAAAAGGTGGAGAGGTAGTAAGAAAGCAAAAAAGCAGAAGCATTTTTCCAAACTGGTGCCCACTATAATGTGCTGGAGTGCAAAATAGGTCATAGCATTGAATGGAGTATTTTTTTTTATTTCAGTTAAAATTCTCTCATTAAAATTAAGTACCAAATTCATTGCTTTGTGCATCCATTTTCACCCGTGATAACTCTATAGAGCTGAGAACAGTCCCAGAGGTTTTTCAATAATGTACAGCTTTCTGGAAACAGACTGCCCATATTTGTCCTGTGGAGGGCTTCTGGGTTCAAACTTCCACGCTTTCTGTCAGCACCTCAGCATTTAAGCCATCTATTCTTCTATTAGTAAGCAAAGAAGAGTAAAGAGCATGGGGAAAAACTATGATCACTCACTGGTCAATGTTCAGATATTTCCACACTACTGTCTAGCAGTCCCATGTGGAGGAATAGGAAGAAAAAAGCTAACAGGCTCTGCAAAATCTTTCACAAGTCACATATTTAAAAGTACAGTGAAATAGATGACATTAATTTTAATAATACATTTTTATATGCTTAAATTCAAGACAAAAACTCAAGCTAGATTCAGAAGAAGACATGGAACAAGGGACATCATAAGACGACAGCTGTCACTGAGAAAAGATTATCAGAAAGATAGTTACCTGTTTTATTGTCTGTGCAAAAGTATTTGACCATATAGATCCCAGCAAATCATGGAGAATATTGCAAAGAGAGTTAGCTCTGGTGCCTCTGATGGGAAGAGGAGCTGTGCTGTCAAACCAAAGGCAGGTGGTTCAAATGAAAGATGGGCAATCTCCTCTCATGTGATTTACAACCACTGAAAACCCACTGGAGGGGCAGCAAACCATCAAACAGCCTGTTCTGACTCAATGATGATGAGTTGCGTTGATTGTAAAGAACGGGAATTCCAGGTCACACCTGGTTTCACCACCTGTTTGCATCTTGCGTGGTTTTGCCACCTGCTTCTTTATTGGTAATTTAGGTACTTTGTGGGGGGTAAAATGCTGTCAGGCCTGACCACATGGGATCCCTAATTCAGGCAATAGGGAGGTCCTGGACATCTCAACAGAGGTGAGAAGCCACTTCCAGAAGGGAATAACAGGCTTCCTCCTTGGTTGCTCAGGTACTTCGGGGGAAAATACTGCTGTCAGGCCCAAGGCCTAATATACAGGTGCTTCTCAAAACATTGCTGTGGATCAATGTGAACAATTGAGAGCAATGGGAGCTGCAAGCATAGGCGGGGTACAGCGAGCCTCATTCAGTGGGATACAGTGGGGAGCAGGGAGCCACAGTGAGACCCACTCTCCAGGAGCAAGCAGGACAGTGGGAAATTGTGTGAGGTACTTAGGGGGATCACAGCTGACTGCTGGACCAATTGTGGAAACTCATCACCTTAAGCAGGAAGGAGTGAGACAGCTGGAGCTTGACTGGGGTGGCAGACCCAGTTTTCAAGGGGAAAATGAAAGCTTCCTGGTTTTCTATTCAGGTCTCCCCATACCCTCCTCCCTCATGCATCTGCATGCACATCTCCCCCCTCATCCACCCATGTCTGTGTCTGTGCATGCACCCACCCTATGTGCAGCCCATGGTGCCCAAACTTCTTCTCGAGCAGGGATGTCAGATCAAGAACCAGCTATTGCCTCAGGCAAGAAAAACTCTACCACAACAATGTCCTGAAAGAAGCAGACTATCTCACTCCCCACACAAGCTCAAAGCAAGATATTACACCTAAAAAATGACACAGTAACAATGGATTTTCTGAAGCCAGAAAGTCTGATGGAACTTTCTGACACAGAAAAAAAGAACAATGATTGAATATTTTCAATGGGTGAAAAATAAACTTGAAGAATTACAGGACACTGCAAGTAAAAATCAGGAAGAACTTTAAAAAAAAAACAGTTCAAAACAAAGCAAACAAAACTAACAAGGCATTAGAGGCACTGGGAAAACAAATCATGATCCAAAATATGAGGTCCAAGGTTTCAGATGCTGTCAACATGATGGAGGGACACATGAACAGGGTTGAAAATATGGAACACAGAACCAGTGAAATAGAAGATAGAATTGTCACCACTGACCTGCTAGAGCAAAAAGCAGAATCAAAATGGAAGGAAAACCTAAGAATAATGTGGGCACCATCAAGAAAAAGAATATGCGCATCATTGGAATCCCAGAACAGGAAGAAGCAAGTAAAGGCACCGAAAAAGTTGTGGAAAAATCACTAGAAAAAAACTAGCCAGGCATAACAAAGAATGAGAGAATATATATTCAAGAAGCTGGGTGAACACCATATAGAATAGACCCTAAAAGAAAAACACCAAGGCACATCATAGTCAAATTTTCCAGAACCAAAGATAAGGAGAGAATTCTAAAAGCAGCAAGGGAGAAACAGAAAGTAGTCTATAAGGGAGAGCAGAAAAGATTAAGTGCTGATTTCTCAGCAGAAACCATGCTAGCAAGAAGACAGTGGGATGACATATATCAAACACTCAAAGAACAAAACTGTCAATCAATAATACTGTACCCAGAAAAATTGCCCATAAAATTTGAAGGGAAAAAAAGAAAAAAAAATGGAGAGATCAAAATATTTCCAGAAAAACAGAACCTAAGGGAGTTTGTAAGAACAAGACCAGCATTGCAGGAACCACTGAGAGACGTCCTTCTTACAGAAGTGCCACCCAAGTGTATATATGCACACCCATGTTTATGCTCAATAGAAAAGAGTTGTAAACAACCTCAGTGCCTATCAATAACTAATGGCTAGAGAAGCTGTGGCATATTCACACAATGGAATACTATACTGCATTGAAAAATAAGGAACTTGTGAAATATATGCAGAATGAAATATTTCAGTCACAAAAGGCCAAATACTACATAGTGCCACTGTTGTAAAACGGGACTGACATCGGGGTTGGGGGAAAACTGAGAAGGAGGGGAGGAATGATCCATACTGCACTGAAACAGATGAGGGAGAAAACTGTTTAAAAGGGAATGGGTATTATTGTCATGACAAGAGTCCAGAATGAAGGCTGCATAGTGGAGTGGACTTGGGGGAGGGATTGTATAACAATGAAAGAATTTTTCTTTTACTCTTCAAAGAGAAGAGCGAACTAGGGGAAGGGGTGGGCAAGAAGAAAAGTCCAACAATGAATGAATGGAAATCCAAAGTCTGTAAATTTTCATTAAAATTAATAACAACAACAACAATAATAATAAAAAACCCATTACTAGACTGGAATATATGGAAAGGCATGGAAGAAAGCAACAAGCTGTATTTAACTGCTTTTGTTTATTGTTTTCAAAATATCATATTTGATGGGGGAAAGGTAAAACTGTTTCTTTTTTTTCAAATAATTTTTAAATTTATATTTATAAACTTAAACACAAACAAATCTTTTGTCCTGAATGTGAGTTATTTCCAAGATCTCTTGGTCAAGTGGAGCAGCAGCAGGCAGGGAAGGAAACTCAGGGGCCAATCTAGATGATTTTATCAGGACCATCACTCAGAAGGAGTCTGATTTAGTCTTGACCTGGACTACATCTCCCTGCAGTATATGAGCACCAAAGGCAGCTTTCTGGATCCTGTGGGAGCCTTCTCAATTTTTCTCATCACTAGGAGGTCATCAATAATTTTCCCTAAAGTTTCCAGCCATTTTAGGTACAACGTCTGCAAAAATCCTCGATCTTCATGCGGCCAGTTTCCTGGCTGCCAAAGCTGACATCAAAGAACACCACCGGGTTGACAGGACTTGAATTTGCCACCGTCATAGCTGTGACCCGGAAACTAAACTGATTGTTTCTTTATGAAGATTGTTAGCTGAGAAATACAAATTTAACTAATGAAAAGGAATTCTAATTATGAACAAAATGAATTAAAAGGAAATATTTAAATTGATCCTTGCTTGATTAAAAATCAAGTATGATTTCCCTATTAATTATGCATGCCTATGACACACATTTCATTTTTTATCAATTATAAGGCACTCTAAATAAAAAGTTGAGCACAGCAAAAATAAATAAATAAAAATGGGAATTCCAGAACCACTTCATTGTGCTCATGCTACACCTGTCTGGAGACCAAAAGGTGGCCGGTCATCCTTCACATTCCTGTTGTCCTCCATCTTCAAAGCCGGGTGTGTATTTTGCACTTCCAGTACATCTCCATTCTGATGAAGCACATTTCATGGGCTCAATTACTTGAGAAGAATAAAGGTCTGGCTATAAATAAATCCTTGTAAAATGCAAGTCAAACTTAGGCTCAAGATACCTGTAAAGCCTATTCTTAGTGACAGATTTATTTCTTCAAGCAAAATAAGAGAACTGAAAGCATTTGGGGGGGGGGCGGGAAACCGAAAGCCATCATAAACGATGTGCACTGCTAAAGAAGTATTCGAGGCATGGCCGAAGAGATGCTTCTAAAGCCCTTACAGCTATTTTTCAAAGTCAAAAATAAATTATGTCATTAATCCAGTGTCATGAGCACAAACCTTCCAACAAATACTTGGGAGTTCAAGCAGCCCTGGACATTCTTTTTATAGATGACAAATGAATCTTTGCCAACCCTTGCACCCAGCCCTTGACTTGTGTCTAGCGTGACAGACGGTCAAGTGGAATTAAGTTGACCTGGATACACTGTTCTAGGCACCACGGCTGAGTCACAACCGTGGCAAGGGACTTCAAGTGAAATCTTACATGCTAAACCAAGATGGGATTAGAAATGCCCAGTGGGCATACAGCATGGAGGGAAAAGTCCTCCAATACATGGTACAACCTTCTTAGAGCCCATTTCTGACTAGTGAAAACATGGTTGTCTCTTAAATTTGTAAACTATAAAAACCAAATGCAGAAAGGGAAATCAGTCAGATTCTCTGCAAATGAATACGATGTCCTTCAGAGCAGTCACTCCTGGGAACTACATGCTCCAGCAGAGCGTTGAAGTTTGCAATCTTCACTCCAGCACAGAATGAAAGTAATGAGCCAGCAAATTTAACAGGCAAGCAAGGCCCCAGTGGAAAAAAAATGGTGCTTACTTCAAACCACAAGTGTAAAATGCCAAGCAGGTAGTTAAGTTATTCGAATAAAGTAATAATGGGCGAAATGCAACTGTACCAAAGCAAAAGATGTGTCTAACAAAGATTAAATGAGTGGGGTAGGGTGGGGAAGGGGGGGGATCCTAAACTGAAGCCAAAGAAACTTTGGATTTTAATGGAGAAAGAGTGGATTTTAATGGAGAAATGGTTTTCTACCACTTTTTCATTAGACGCATCAGATCTATGAATCCAGAAAGGCTAAGTCACTCAGCAGTAAGACTCATTTGGTTTCTGAGAAAGACAATGTACTTACAGGACCACATTCAAGAATACACAGATTTTTACTGAAATTTCAAAACAAAATGTCTTATATTAACTCTACAAGTAATTAGATCACCTTAAAGTTAGCAGGAAAAGGCAGAGGATCAGTGAAAGGGAAGGAGATCCTCAATGAGATGGAGTGACACAGTGATGACCACAATGGACTTGAGCAGGACAGGTGGTGAGGATGGTGAGGGTTAGGGAAAGATCACAGAGCTGTTATTTAAACAGTCATTAGAAGTCATAGTCAACTAACCAGCAAAAGTGAGTTAACAGTGAAGCCAGCCGGAAGGAACCATATGAACACAATGGTTAAGCATTTACTTAACTAGACACAGGTCAGATGGGAACACATCAGCTCTAGAAGCAGCACTTGGCATTCTGCTCCTGTTAAGATTACAGCTGTGGAAGCTCTTTGAAGCAATCCCAATGATGCCACTAGGACTGGGGTCACCTTGTGCAGCTCCATGGACCCCCTCTTCACATCTTGTTGTTGGCTGCTGTAAAGATGGCCACAACTCATAGCAACCCAATAAACAGCAGCATCTGGAGGCTGCCCAATCCGGCCCTATGCTCACCATTCCTGACATACTCGAGCCCATTGCTCCAGCCACTGTATCAGTCTTGTTGAGGGCCTTCCTCTCTATCGCTGACCCTCCGCCCTTGCAAGAAAGATGTTCTTTTCCAAGGACTGATCTGTCCTAACAACATTCTTAAAGTATGTGAGATAGATTTTCTTCCCTTGAGCTGTTGTTTTTCTTCTTGCTGTTAGGTGTCATTGAGTTGAGTGTGACTCATAGTGACCCTATGAACAAGCCTGAACCCTGTCCTATCCTGTGTCATCTTTATCATCTCTGATACATGGGAGCCCATTGCTACAGTCACTGTGTCAATCCCTCTAGTTGGGGGTATTCCTCTCTCTTGCTGATTATTTTATTTTATTTTATTATTTTTGTATGTTTACCATCAAATTGGATCTGACTGGTACAGGAGGAGATTGCCCCTCCTTCTCCAGCAGAGCATCTGGTGGATTTCAACCACGCACTTCTGGGGTTGCAGTACATCTTCTTGCCACTAGGCCACCAGAGCTCCCTGATCCTTTACTTTCCCAAGTGAAATACCCCTTTCCCTCCTGTGGGTTTTCCGAGGCAGTTAATTGCACAGAAAGTAATTGTCTATCCTTCTCCTGCGGAGCAGCTAGTAGATTTGAACTGTGTGCCTTTGGTATTACAGCATAGTTTCTTATCACTAGGCCAACAGAACTCCCTCAACAATACACAAGTAACATATCTAAAGTATGAGAGACAAAGCTTCACCATCCTTCCTTCCAAGGAAAATTCTGGCTGCACTTTTTCCAAAACATATCTATTTGTTAATTTGGCAGTCCATAGCGTATTCAGTACTCTTTTCCAACACCACAACTCAAAGGCATCAATTATTCTGTCATCTGCATTAATTGTCCAGCTCTCAGATGCACAGCAAGTGATTGAAAATACTATTGAATCAGGCACACGCCTCAGTCTTCAAACTGACATCATTGCTAATAAGTATTTTGGAGAGGTCCCTGACAATGGACTTGCCCAAAGCAAAACATCTCCTTACTGCTGGTACAAAGCATGGTGATTGTGGATCCAAGTAAGACGAAATTAATTGTTTCAATTCTTTCTCATCTATCATGTTGCCTATTGGCCCACTGGTAAGAATCTTTGTTTTCTTGATGTTGAGATGTAATTTCAGCATGTAACCAAAAGAGACAGTCTTAGGTGAAGGATATCATGCTTGGAAGGGCACAGCACAAGAGGGACAGCACAGGACAGGAAGACCCCGGATGAGATGGGTTGAAACAATAACTGGGGCAATTAAGGTAGGCGTGTCAGAGACAGTAAGAATTGACTTAGGATAGAGCAGGTTTGAGAGCTATTGTGAAGAGGCTCGCTATGAGTCACAGTTGACTCAACAGCACCACTGCAGTACTTCAAATCCCTTGAACTAGACCTTAAAAACTCCTTGGCAATCTTCATTATCAATTTTAATCATAGAATAAATTGTGAAAATATAATAAATATGTAAATAGCCTAAGTGTGGTATTTCCTGGATTATATGAATACTAGGGGCAAAATTGTAATTTTTTTACATGGAATTGCAACATCATAATTGAGCAAACACATTTATTGATCATCCCCCTTTGTCTTCCCTTTTTGCTTGCAAAGATGCTATTAACATACATTTGAAGATACTATTTATCAGAATATTATAACTAAAACAGCAGAAAAGTTAACAGATTCAGTGACTAGAAAAACACTGGCAGGAACATCAAGAGCAGCATCTGCATCATGTGATTTTAATCAGCATTGTGATTGGGTAATAATGACAGTCCTGACCAGAGTCCAACTGAGCCATGTTCCAGAGAGGAAGGGGGAAAGAAGAAGGCAGAAAAAGAAGAGGGAAACCATAGAAGTCAGAGGGGGAATACGTGGTTGAAGGAATAGGAAAGATTTAATAGGGACTTGAAAAGATGAGCTGATACTAGGCATATATCAGTAGTAATTAATTATCTAAAATATAATATATAAGAATGATTGTATAAAAAGTAACATGCATGAATGAGACACAATATAAACGAAAGACTGCACAAAACACAATGTACATAAATGAAACACAATGTATATGAATAACTGCAGGTAAATCAATATGCAAAATAAATTTTAAAAAGGAAAAATAGTAGACATCTGATGAAAAATATTTTGGTTAACAAAAAGACTTTTTTTCCCGATATGGCCTTTAAAAACAAAGTTCAAGAGCCTGAATAGTCCTTTTAAAACTGATTCAAATAAAAGGGGAAAATAATGGATGTTTCATAATAGAATTGTTAGGTTTCAGCACAGTTCTGAGTTTTTTTTTGTTTTGGGGGTTTTGGGGTTTTTTTTCAGCATTGCAGTGAAAATGAACTCTTTATTTGGGGGTGAGAGGAGAAAATCAGCATAGGGTTTTAGCCCTCTATAATACCAGCAGTCTAGGGGGTAAAGAGCTGCAAAACCATCTCAAAGGCAAGAGTTACTTATCCACCAGCAGCTCCGTGGGAAAAGATTCACAATCTCTGAAAAGCCACTTACAGCTCAGCTCTGAGCTGGTTCCTACTCTCTGGCACAGAGCAACACCACCTGTAAGTGAGCTTATGAAAAATGTTTTTGCTGTTGTAACTACAGAGATATTTAATAAAAATTAAACACTTCTGTTGAAACACTACCTATATTATACACATTTTTGTGTCACTCCTCTGACAGTAGCAGCTGGATTGCACCTTCCCATGCTGCTAGGGACACTTTTGGGCAGTTCTATGAGGTTCTTTAGCGTCACTTTGAGTTGGAATTGACTAGGGGGTGCACTAAAACATTGATATCAAACAGCAAAATCCCAGCCAAATACTTCCTCTAACTGCTACACAGTGCTGGGAAGTCTTTTTAAAGAAAGTTGACATTTTCATTATGTAGTTTAAGAAAGGAATTAAAATATAAAAACCCTGAGGAGGGAGAATAGTTTAATATATTTTAGGGCATTATGACTATCATAA
>NW_006399917.1:3428921-3430638 GCF_000299155.1 Elephantulus edwardii
TCGTTTGTTGATGGGCACTTAGGTTGTTTCCAACTCCTTGCTATTGTGAACAAAGCTGCAATAAACATGGGTGTGCATATATCTGCTTGGGTGTCCAGACAGAGTCTTAATTTCTTTGTGAAATGATGTAATATCTAGTCAGGGTCACCCACAGAGCCATCTGTTTTCCTGAGCAGATATGTATATTTTCTGCCTTGAACTCAAATTCAGAACCTTATTCCACTGTATTCACATCTGTGTTCTGACAGATGTACTTGCTATTATTAAAAAATGTCATCAGTGGCTCAATACATTTTGGAAAAATTGAGTAAAACAAAGTTAAACACTTTGGTTTTTTAGTTAAACTAATTGATTTAACTACAACAAAATTAAACACTTTGTTTTGCTGCAGAACTTTTCAGAGCTTCCAATGTACTTATAAAGTTCTAATGTATTTGGGCACATGGCCAGGAGACACTGGACCTTGGAGAAGGACATCATGCTTGGAAGGGTGCAGGGACAGTGCAGGAGAGGAAGACCTTGAGTGAGATGAATTGATACAGTAACTACGGCAATAGGTGTTGGTGTGTCAGAATTAGTGAGACTGGCTCAGGACAGGGCAGAGTTCAGAGCTGCGGTACATAGGGGTCACTACGGGTTGCAGGTGAATCAATGGGATAGAACAACAACAAGCAAAGTACTAAAGAATAACTGTAGAGAATAGGAAATACTCTCATGGGGAGAAGGGCACTTCCTGAAACAGTGGTTTCATGTGTGTGTGTGTGTGTGTGTGTGTACATACATAAAATCATACAGTGAACCAGTATGTTCCAAATAGCTAACATTTGATGTTACAGAAATGTACATGATTAAAAGATTTACTCGAGAGCAAGGGAGACTAATTAATTTGACTACAACAAAGTTTAAAATTGCTTTGATGTGGTTTCAGACTTCATACTAAAATTAAGCAAGAAACTATCACTTATCGAGTTATGGTGACAGAGTAAAACAAGCAACACAAGTTTCTAAAGGGCTCCAAAAATATTCCATGGTTTACCTGCCACATATTTTTATATCCTATGAGGCTAGACCAAATGAGTTTTGGGAGGATGTCAAGAAAATTGTCCATGAAGAATGCAAAAGATCATTACAAAGGCTAAAGAAGGAGAAAAGACCAAGATGGATGTCAGATGAGACTCTGACTATTGCATTAGAGCGCCAAGAAGCCAAACCTAAGGGAAGAAATCAAGAAATCAAAGAGCTGAATAGAAAAATTCAAAAGGCACCTCGGGACGACAAAGCAAGATACTATAATGAAATGTGCACAGAGCTGGAGTCAGAAAATCAAAAGGGCCGGACTCGCTCAGCATTTCTTAAGCCGAAGGAGTTGAAAAACGAATTCGAGCCACAGGTGGCAATACTTAAGGATAGTTTAGGGAGAATGTTGAATGATCCAGGATGTATAAAAAGAAGATGGAAGGAGGACACAGAGTCACTGTATCAGAAGGAATTGGCTGGCACAGAGGAATTTCATGAAATAACATATGAGCAAGAACCTATGGTGATGGAGGAGGAAGTTCAAGTTGCTATGAAAGAATTGGCAAAAAAACAAGGCTCCAGGAGTTGACTGCATAACAATTAATTTATTTCAACAAACAGACGCTGCCCTGGATGTGCTCACTAGTTTGTGCCAGGAAATCTGGAGGACAGCCAGCTGGCCAACTGACTGGAAGAGATC
>NW_006399917.1:3433578-3448345 GCF_000299155.1 Elephantulus edwardii
AGGACATCATGCTTGGGAGGGTGGAGGGATGGCGCAGGAGGGGAAGGCCCTCTATGAGGTGGATTGATTCAGTGACTGGGATAATCAGGATGGGAGTGTCAGAGACAGTGCGAATGGCACAGGACAGAGCAGAGTTTAGGGCTGTTGTACATAGGGTCGCTATGAGTCACAAGCGACTCAATGACACATAACAACAACAATGTGAAACCTATACTTGGACCAAGAGGCAGTCGTCCGAACAGAGCAGGGAGACACCGGATGGTTCAAAATCAAGAAAGGGGTCAGTCAGGGATGTATTTTGTCTCCATGCCTTTTCAATCTATATGCAGAACAGATCATCCGAGACGCTGGGCTGTATGAGGAGGAATGTGGCATCAGGATTGGTGGTAGAATCGTCAACAACCTGCATTATGCATATGATGCAACCCTGCTCGCTGAAACTGAGGAGGACATGAAGTGCTTGCTGCAGAAGGTCAAGGACTGCAGTCTTCAATATGAATTGAAGCTCAATATCAAGAAAACAAAGATTCTCACCACTGGGCCAATCAATTGGCAGCATCAGTATGGATGGTGAAGAGACTGAGATAGATAACAGTTTCAGTTTACTTGGCTCCACAATCAACACTCTTGGTAATAGCAGCCAGGAAATCAGGAGATGAATTGCATTGGGAAAGTCAGCTGTGAGGGACCTCTCAAGAGTACTGAAGTACAACGACATCAGGCTGGAGACTATGGTGTGCCTGATTCAGACTATAGTCTTTGCAATTATGTGCTATGTATCGGAGAGTTGGACGGTGAATAGGGATGACAGAAAGAGAATTGATGCCTTTGAGCTGTGGTGCTAGAGAAGAGTGTTGACTATACCCTGGACTGCTAGGAGAACAAACAGGTTTGTCCTGGAAGAGGGTGAAGCCAGAATGTTCCCTGGAGTCAAGTATTCTGAAGCTTCGTCTGACATACTTTGGGCATGTTGCAAGGAGGGACTGGTCCTTGGAGAAGGACATCATGTTTGGGAGAGTGGAGGGACGGTGGAGGAGAGGAAGACCCTCGATGAGATGGATCGATTCTGTGAGTGGAGTGGTGGGAATGAGTGTGTTTGAGAGGGCGAGATTGGCACAGGATAGAACGGCCTTTAGGGCTCTTGTACATAGGGTCGCTATAAGTCCCAAATGACTTGATGGCACATAACAACAACTTCAATCACAGTATTTAAAAAAAATGGAGATACAGATAAAAAACATAAAAAGTCAGTGGTCTTCTATTAAGACATCAAAGGGATTTTAAAAAACCCAAATAATTTCCATTTTTTAAAAAAATACCTTTTCATTAAAAATAGAACTAATGTCCTTCTGTAAGGAGGTTGTTACTGTACTCATAAACTAATTAATGCCTTTAAAATTTCAGCTTTAATTTCTAATAACACAGGCTTATACACATATAACTGTCCCACAGAACCAAATGTAAACAAGTGCTCTGGGATTCTCAAGACATTTTAAGAGTGAAAAGCTGTCTTCAGACCACTAAGTTCAGACACTGCACTAATGTAACCTTTCTCTGTGGAACACAAAGGAAAATAACATCTCCTGGTGTGCCTGTAACATTAGTTTTTCATGAGCTGTGTCTCTCATATGCTCACTGAGCTAATTCATATGGTAACAAAGGGTTCTTTCTCAAACCATAGTATTGGACTTAGGCCCCTTGCAGTAAATGCATAACTTCACTCTGGCAAACAGTCTATGCTGACCTCATCTGTTTATAAGGATCCTTAGTCTAAAGAATTCATTCACTGAGAAGATGTTACAAACCCCCAAGAGAATCAAGGAGGTGGGCTAACTTGTTTCTGTAAATGTAATTCTCTCCAGGAGATACACCACTGTCAGGAGTGTCTTGAGAATGTAAAATTACATGAATGCTACAATCATGGTGGCAAATCTGGTTTACCATTCTGTTTCCAACAATAACATAAATCATGGAAATACTCACTTTATAAATTATTGTTGCTGTTATGTGCTATTGAGTCACCTGCGACTAGTGACCCTGTGTACAACAGCTCCAAGCCCTGCTCTATCCTGTGCCAGTCTTACTGTCTCTGATACACCTATCCCCATTACCCCAGTCACTGAATCAATCCATCTCATCAAGGGTCTTCCTTTCTTGCACTGTTCCATAATCTTTGCAATCACTTACTATGCATCAGAAAGCTAGACAATGACTAGGGATGATAGAAGGAGAATTGATGCCTTTGAGCTGTGGTGCTGAAGAAGAGTACTGAATATACCACAGACTGCTAAGAGAACAAACAAGTTTGTCCTGGAGAGGGTGAAGCTAGGCTGCTCCTTGGAGGCAAGGATTCTGAAATTTCATCTGACATGTCTGGGACTTTATAAATTACTTTCTTATAAAACAAACATGACAGCAATAGCAATTCATGTTTCTAAAAATCTGTTTGCAAACCAAGTATAACTGAGGAACTAAATAATATTTTGGCCATAGCTTTTTGAACATAGAATAAGGTCACTTCCATGCTTTGGTTAAGAATGCAGGCCCCAGATATGGTATTTTGGGTTTTTTATTTTTGTATTGTGTACAGTGTTTTGTAAATCTCTTCTTTTTGACAGTTACCTGAAGGACTTGCCAAAAAATCTGTTTTCTGTGGCTGCAGGAGTGTGGGTTAAGAGTCAAAACTCTAAAGTCCTAAAAACTATGCAAAAACTATGCCCCCAAAATGTGACCCTGATGCAGAGAATCCTCGCAGGACATAGTGTTCAGTCCTCTCATTTTCATCCTGTGAAAATATAGTCAAACAAACAATGGAAACCACTGAGTTTTATTAAGCAATTTTCTAAGTATCTCTTTTATAAAGTTTTCTTCAAGAATAACTAAGATAACTTCTTAAAAGTGGAAATACCAATCTCATTCTCTTTGTTTTAAATGAAGATTAGACTGAAATGAGCATATAATGTTTCCAGCAAAATCGACTTGACAATTTCTGATGTCCTTAATGCCCTGGTTCTGTTCAACATCATTTAGTTCTTCCAGGGACTCCAGGAGCTGTTGTTGTTATGTGTGCTTTTAAGTCAACCATGAATCAGAGTAACTCTACCTGTGAACAGATCAGGACCTTGCCCTGGTCTACACCACCTTCATGATCCCTGGTATACTCAAGCCCATTGTTTCAGTCACTGTGTCAAGCCATCTTGCTGAAGGCCTTCCTCTCTTTCACTGATTTGGTATCTTTCCCAGTATGCTGCCTTTTCCCAAAGATTGGCCCCTCCTGATAATGTTCCCAAAATATGTGAGATGAAGAAGTTTCACCACTCTTGTCTCTAAGGAGCATCCTGGTTGCACTTGCTCCAAGACAGACTTGCTTGTTCTTTTGATAGTCCAGGAGGTATACTCAGTATTCTTCGCCAACACCACAATTCAAAAGCACCAATCAAGATATTATAATTATTCCCATCTTACAGGTGACAGAGTAAGGCTTAGCTACCTGAAGGCTACCCAGTTCACTACCTCACAATCTATGAAACATTCAAGGCCACCGCTGCAGTCACAGGGTCAATCCACCTGAATGAGGGTCTTCCTCTCCTTCCCCATCCCTCCACCTTTTCAACTATGATGCTGTCTGTCTCTATGGAGTAACCTCTCTTAGCAACATGCCCAAAGTATATGAACAAAAGCTTCATGATCTTTGCCTGCATAGAGGACTCTGACTGCCCCCTCTCCAAGACCTATCTGGTTGTTCTTTGGCAGTTCATGGGACATTCAGCATTCTTCTCCAACACCACAGTTCAAAGGCATCCATTTGTCTTCTGCCATCTGTATTCATTGTCCAGCTCTCTGATGCATAAGAAGTGACTGAAAAGACCATGGCCTGAATCAGGCGCACCTTCATCCTCTGAGGGAGAGGAAGACCATCAAGAGAGGAAGACACAGTGCCTGTAGCAATGGGCTTGAGCGTGTTAGAGATTGTGAGACAGCACAGGATAGGGCGGGGTTCAGATCTGTTGCTCACAGGGTTGCTGTGTGTCATTCTTGAGGCTAAAGCACCCATCACCAGCACCCTGTTCACAGAGCCAGAACTGGAATCCAGAAAGGTCATTCCTCTAAACCTCTGAAAATGCAACACTGCTCTGCCTATTTGAGATGCTCAAAGAACCCTGAATGACTTATCATAAGAACATGTCTAATTCTACAGACGCAATGGAGGTTGGGGCTGCCTGCTTGATTAGCTTTTATTTAAAAAACGCCTTGGGTCACTTCTGGTTGGTTTTAGACTCCATTTCCCTGTGCTCTCATCAAGCCCCTGAGCAGAGCCAGTGTGCACCCTGATATTTCTCTATGGAGGCTTTCCGCCTTCCCACTGCACGGTGCTCGTATTCTTCCCCACATCACCATACCAAATGAGCAAACCAACGAACCAAGAAATGAACCAACAGAAAGCAATGAGTCTCGCAGATCTATACGGTTCCCTGAGAACAGAATTCCCAAATGAGGCTTCAGTACTCGAGAGGATATGCAAAGCAACCCAGTGGGGTGCAAGGAGAAAACATTAGCCTCTCTATAGTTTACATTTTAAAGAAACCTGAAAATCTTTGGCATTCTTAGTGTTGTGCTGGACACCCTGGTCCTAGCCAATGACAGGATTCCACAGCTCATCTCATTATCAGTGTAGTCTTCATCTGCTTGATTTCCAGATGCCGGACAGAAATACAGTTGTATGGATTATATTTTCAATTATATCGAAATTAATCCTCACAGAAAAGCTTTTAAAGGAGTCTTAAACGGAATTGCAAATTAAATATTTGGGCGTGTTGCCAGGAGGGCCAGTATTTGGAGAAGGATATCATGACTCCAGGACTCCATTTGAGACGGATTTACACCGACTGAGATAATGGGGGTAGGTGTGTCTGAGACAATGAGATTGGCTCAGGAGAGGGCAGGCTTCAGAGCTATTGTGCATAAGGTTACTATGAGACTCAATGCCACATAACAACAACAACAACATAAGCACAAAAGAACAGGAAAATAGAAGGGCTGCAGGCACTTTTAACACCTATCTTTCACAGTCCTATCACAAGGTAAAACTGTGTCTACTAAGATCTAACATGAAATTGGGGGGGAAAATCCATCTTGAAATTATCAACACTATTTTTTAAATGAATTCATAAACACTATTGTTATCAATAACCTCTGTGCAAGTGAACACATGCTTTCAGAAATCAGATGGTAATTTCAGAAAGTAGCAGTATGTTGTTGGTATTGGGTGCCATCGATTTGAAATCAACTCATAACTGACCCTCCAGTGGGTTTACTACTCCATCTTCAAAAAGAATTATTGCCGTAGGTTCGCAACTACTAATTGACACAACATTGTAGCTAACACACCAGAAAATCTCACCAAATCAGCAACTATGAAAACATCAGCAGCCAGGAAAACTTACACTACAGACAAAACCACGTGATTGGAAGCGTCATTGTAAATGAGTAATAATTCTAGTTCTGACCAACGCAATAGAAGGTTCAAACAGTAAATTTATACGAAATTTTGGACTTGTATATTGATACTTGTACGGTGAGCTTATGAAAAATATTTTTGTCAGTCAAACAGACTACAGGAATATTTTTAGAGAAAGAATAAAACACAGTACAAACATTTATAAACTCATTTTGGTGTCGCCCACTCTGAGAGTGTCTACAACTCCCACAACCCCTCATTAACCCCACCATCCAGCTCAACTTACTTTTGTTTGATCATCGGCTTTAAACACGTAACAGATACTCTGCTGACTGGCTGCATCTTCCTTAATCAGACAAGCAAAGTAACTTGGGTCGTAACTGTTGTGAATCAGCTTGTGAACACGCTGGGGCTTACATTCGAATATGCTGGAACAGATCAGGGGATCCCACTGCTGGCTTTTTCCTGGCTCGTGCTCACATTTCAGTCCAGAGGGCGAGACGCAGAGCCGGACTTGCCTGGGAGCAGGCTCCTTTCTGCAGGTGCTAAGTCTCCGAACCTCAGCCACCACCCAGGGCAGCATGGGCATGGTGGTCAGAGAGTGCACAGGCAAAGAGCCCACCAGTTGGAGGCTGAAGGCCACCGAGACCTCGTGGGGGAAGGGATGCTTCCTCGCTGTGAATGTTATTGGTTCCATCTTGGCAACTGTCTGGGAACTCAGCAAAACGTCGCCACTGTTTTTCTAGACTCAGCAGTCGGTTTTACACACTTTGGATGTAGAATCCTGGATGAGAAAAGGAGAGGCATTAGAATTGCGTGAAGTCATGGCAATAGCTACTTTCAAAAAATATTATTTCAGAAATCCCTTAAAAGTAAACAAATCCAAATGGATGAAGAGATGAATATCAGTGCATATATCTTCCACTTATTAAAAGCTTTGTTGAAATTGTATTACATAGAAAATCTGGAGGATACTTAACTACAAATGACAAAAATCCCATTGGGAAATTAACTGTTAAACATAAGCCTCCTAGACATCAACCATAGAAAGCAATGCAGCACCATCCAGACGGCTCTAAGCACTGCTGTATTGTTTAACATGCATTTCTTTTCTTTTTTTTCTTTTTTTTGCATTTCTTGTGGTGTATCGTGGAATCAGATCCGACTGGCACAAGAGGAGCTCACCCCTCCTTCTCCAGCAGAACTTTTGGTGGATTCAAACCACATGCCTTCGGGATTGCAGCACGCAGCTTCTTGCCATTAGGCCACTAGAGCTTCTTTAACATGCACTTCAGGAAATTTTTTAAAAACTGTTCAATTCAGTACAAAAAGACTCTCTCCAAAAAAAGGAACTTTTTTTACTCTTTTGAAAATATTTTTTCATTCATATTGTGTTTCTTACAATCATTCCCATATATTGTGTCTTATAAAATTAATTACCATTGTTCTATAGCCCCTACTACCCCATCTTTTCAGATCTACACTGGATCTTTCTTAATACCTTTTCCCACTTCCTGCACCCACCAATATCTGTGATCCCATGACTTCCCCCCCTTCTGTACCCTCAGGCCCTCCGTTTCTCCCCTTCCCTCTTGGGATATTCATACACATTTTACTAGTTATCCTTCTGTTTTTACAGTACAGATATTATACAGTATTTGTCCTTATGAGCCTGAGCTAGTTCATTCAGCATAATGCTCTCTAGCCTCTGCCATGGTACATGGTATTTTTAGAAATCACTGCCCTGAGTGCTGTATAGTATTCCAATGTGTGAGTGTACTACAGTTTCTCAAGCCATTCATTTGCAGATGGACATTTGGTCTGTTTTCATGTTCCTGCTATTGTGAATAATGCTGCTATGAACATCAGTGTACAAATCTCCATTTATGTCTCGGTTTTGTTTTCAAAAAAGGAAATTTTTTTTTGGAGGGGAGAATTAGCTGTCCTTCATTACGGTCCCTGGGTGGCACAAAAAGTTTGTTTGATTACAATACTAGCCCAACGGGTTAGGCCCACACAATGGCACCAAAAAAGAAAGGCCTGACAATCTGTGTTGACAAAAAGATTACAGCCAGGAAAACCCTATGGATCCTATAGGTTCGACCATTCCACTACTGGGAATATACTCCAAGGAAATCATAGTGAGACCAAACCAGAGACATGCACACCTACGCTCATAGCAGCACTCTGTACAATAGCAAGAAATAGAAGCAACCCAAATGTTCATCAACAAACGAATAGATAGAAAAACTGTAGTATAGTCACACAATGGAATACTATGCAGTACTGAAGAGCAATGAAGGATTCGTAAAGAACACAACATGAGAGTCTGGAGGACAATATGTCGAGTGAAAGAACTCAGTCACAGAAGGAAAAGTGCTGCATAAGACTGTACCCATGAAAACAGGAGCGTATCTAAGGAGTCAGGGGAGGAGGGGAAGAAGAGGGATGTCAAGGGTAGACAAAGGATAGTACAAGGCTCAAGACAAGGGACGATGGGCCTAGGAAAAACTGAGTAAAAGACAGCACGTCTACTGGAATTAGCAAATAGGAAGATGGTTTAAAAGGGAAAGGGGAGATGGTGTGTAGAAGAAGGAAGAGGAAATCACTTGGACAGCAGAGATTAGTGGGGTGACAAGAGGGTGCAGGAAGAAGTAAGGTGTAATGGGGATTGGACATGAGGTGAGAAGAGTAATAGAGCAACAGTAATTAAGTACACACAATAATTAAACATGTGTAATGATATGTGTGTTTACATAATTGTTTATACATGTTTACACACATTTATAAATGTGTTTATACGTGTACTAATTAAATACACAAAATGATGGTAATTATACCCAATGTACAGAACTGATTGTTTAAAACAAAAGGTACATGAATGAATAGTCCCTCCTACAATTTAACACTCTTTGTACCAGCAGTCAGGAAATAAGGAGACTCACTGCACTGGGAAAGTCTGCAGGTAGAGGGGCCTCTCCAAATTATTAAGAGGTAGTGATGTTGAGTTGCAGGCAACTTGATGACATAGAACAACAACAGGGACTGAAGATACAATTCACAAAATAATTAATTTTTCTCATAAAATTACTTTAACTATCTAACAAAATGTTTAGAAGGTGTCAATCCACCAGGTCAAGGGTCTTCCTCTCCTTCACCAACGCTCCACCCTTCCAGGCATCATGTCCTTCTACAAGGAACAGCCACTCCTAGCAACATGCCTGAAGTATGTGAGGAGAAGCCTTATCATTCTTGCCTCCAAAGAGCATTCTGGCTGCACCGTCTTTGAGACAGAGATGTGTGTTCTCTTGGCCATCCATGGGATGTTCAGAGCTCTTCAACACCATGGCTCAAAGGTGTCAATTCTTCTCTCATCCTTATTCATTGTTCAGCTCTCAGATGCAAAGTAAGTAAACAGAAAGATCATGACTTAAATCAGACACACCTTAGTCCTCAAACTGACGTCATTACTCCTCAATACTTTGGAGAGGTTTCTAACTGCAGACTTTCCCAGTGCAATGCATCTCCTTATGTCCTGAGTGCTGGTACCAAGGGTGCTAATTGTGGATCCAAGTAAGATGAAGTTGTTGACAATTTCAGTCTCCTCTCCATCCATCATGATGTTGCCTATCGATCTAGTGGTAAGAATCATTAGATGTATATAAGTTAAAATCCAATTTTGTGAAGAATTCAATGGATTGAAAGAATGTTAAAATGTAAAATGTTCAAGTGCTCAAATGTATTTCATTAAGTGTATTTCTGTCTCTTTCACTTAAAGTACAACTTTTCCAGATGATGAAAACAGATGTTAAGTTCCTGTAATCTCAGAAACAATTGTCTCTCTCCCTCTCGCTCTTTTCACTTTCTCCCTTGAGCCTACAGGTGAAAGTGGTATTAAATGCTGGCTTGTCTTCCCTTCCTGTAATGAAATCAACTTCAAGTTCAAACTGCTGACAGCTGCTAATCCCAAGACATGTTTTAAGGAGTACTAGAATTATTACTAAGGAGAAGCCCAAGATTTATCAATTATTGGTATGTGACAGTTGTTAATATAGCGGCAACGAGCAAAGCAGATTTTTTTTCTGCTTTCTTATAAGAGTATTATGTATGTAATGGCAAAAATAACTGCTATCTCTATTATTTCTTTTAAAAATCTGAACGAATATAAAAAAGAAAGTGAACTCGGGGAGGGGGAGGGAGGGAGAGCAGATAAAATGTGCAACAATGAATGAATGAAAGAAAATCTAACTTTTTGCTGTCAATTTTCATTAAAATCACAATTATAACAAAAAGTTTATTTAAAAAAACAGTTCTCAAAAAGTGCAACAATGAATGAATGAAAATCCAAAATCTCTGTAACTGTTCATTAAAATTAATAAAAGAAAATTTTAAAAAACCAAACAAAAAAACAATTCTCACAAGGTGAGTAAATAAAAACTTCTGTGCGATACCACTTCATTTCCCAAGAATAGCTATGACCCAAATCATGGAAAATAGATGTTGGTGAGTTTAAGGAGAAACTGAAACTCTTCTCGATAGCCAGAGGGCGCTCTGGTGGCCTGGTGACAAGAAGCCGTGCTGAAATGTTGAAGCGATGCAGGTTAAACCCACAAGCTGCTCTGTGTGAGAATGAAGGGCAATCTCCTGTGTGATTTACTGCCTCTGAAAACCTGCTGAATGGTTGGCTTTGAATTAGTTCTGACTCAAAGGTACACAACAAACACAATATCCATAGCTAGGGAGCTCTGGCGGCTTACTGGTAACCTAAAGGCAGAAGGTTCGAATCTACCAGTGAGTGCTCCATGGGATAAAGATGAGTAATCTCCTATCAGGTGATAACACACTTCTGAAAACCCACTGCCTTCTTGTTGTAGTGTTAGGTACTTTGAGGCGATTCTGCTTCATGGCAACCCTCTGAAAAACAGATATGCTCCTTGCCCTAACCTGCACCATCCTCAGTATCCCAGATACGCTGGAGTCCATCGTGATGGTCACTGTGATACTCTATCTTGCTTGGAGTCTTCCTCTCTTTCTCTGACCCTCTCTCTACCTTTCCCATCATGATGTCCTTTTCCAAAGACAGCTGTCCCTTCTGACAGCATGCTAGATGGCATTTCACCATTCTTGTCCCTAAGGGACACCCTGGTTGCACAGCCCTCAAAATAGACTTGTTTGTTCTTTTTGCAGTCCACAGGACACTCGGTGCTCTCCTCCAACACCACAGCTCAAGGGAGTTGATTGTTTAGCTGTCAACCTTATCCACTGCCCAACTTTCAGAAGCATAGAAAGTATTTTAAAAGACTGTGGCTTAGATCAGGCACACTTTCATTTTTAAAACGCCATCCTTGGTCTTTAGGACTTTGCCAAGGTCCTTAATAGCAGATTTTATATGGCCAAAAGAATGAAAGAAGGAAAGCAAACAGAAACTTATATACCAATGACTCTTACAGTATTATTCAAAAAACGAGCAAAGCTCTTAAATGTGCATTAGATGCATGGATGGAGGAAATGTAGTGTATATATATATGGAATTGAGTATTACTCTGCCACAAAGAAAATTAAATACTGATGCATGCTACAGTGTGAGACAAACTTGAAAATATTACTCTGAGTGAAACAAGTTACAAAAATCCCCAAATAGTGTATGAGCCTACTTACATGAAAAGGGAGGTCTGGTGGCTTAGTGATAAGGAGTTGTGCTGCTA
This sequence comes from Elephantulus edwardii, assembly GCF_000299155.1. NCBI lineage: Eukaryota > Metazoa > Chordata > Mammalia > Macroscelidea > Macroscelididae > Elephantulus > Elephantulus edwardii. The sequence continues at coordinate 3,444,742 of NW_006399917.1, forward strand.
ACCTAAACACAGGCAGTTCGAATCCACCGGATGCATCATGAAGAAAGATGAAAACTCCTTTCTTGTGTGATTCACAGTCTCTAAAAAGCTGCTAGGAGGTCAGCTATGAGTCATCACAAGATGTCACATAACTGCAACAACACTTATATGAAATATACCCATTTCTGAATATTACCCATTTCTGAATGAATGTGAGACAGAAGAGAGAAGTTTAAGCATAAGAATTTCTGTTTAAAAGAATTTCATTTAGAAATGAAAGGTGGCGATATTGGCCAAACATGATGATTGTAATAAATCTTACTGAGCTGTATAAGTAAAAACAAAATACCCCCCACCTCATTGGTTTGGCAAATAGTTTCTTTCAAATACATTTTTATTACAATCAATTTTTAAAAATATGTCATCAATTTAATTTCTGCCATTTCACTATGATTAGAATGCCTGAAATTTTCACTTTTCAATCTTTAATTTCCTAACTGTTTAAGGAACAGTGGTAACATGAGGAAGGCTGAGTCTAACGTCTACCCGCTTCATACAAGGGAAGTGTCCCCATCAATAACATCCATGTTGTTGTTGTTAGGTGCCATCAAGTCAAGTATGACTTACAGCAACCCTATGAACAAAAGATCTGAACCCAGTCCTGTCATGTGCCATCCTTACACTTCCTGACACACAAGAGCCCATTGCAGCAGACACCATGTTAATCCACATGGTTGAGGGTCTTTCTCTCCTTTTCTAACCATCTGCACTTTCCAACATCATGTCCCTATCCAAGAAATAGCACCTCCTAGCAATATGTCTAAACTACGTGAGGCAAAGCCTCATCATTCTTGCCTCCAAAGGGCACTCCAGCTGCACCCTCTCTAAGACATTTCTGTTCATTCTCTTGGCCGTCCATGGGCTGTTCAGTGCTCTTCTTCAACACCACATCTCGAAGGCATTAATTCTTTTCCTGTCATCCTTACTCATTGTCCAGGTATCAAATGCATAGCTAGTAATCAGAAAGACCATGGCCGTAATCAGACACACCTCAAACTGACATGATTACTTTCCAATAATTTGAAAAGGTACCTTACTGCAGATTTTCCCAGTACAATGCATCTCCTTATTTCCTGACTGCTCGTACCAAGGGTGTTAATTGTGGCTTCAACTAAGATGAAGCTGATGATAGTTTCAATTTCAATCTCTTTTTTGTCCATAATGACACTGCCTACTGGTCCAGTGGTAAGAATCTTTGTATTCTTGATATTGAGATGCAATCCATATTGAAGGCTGCAATCATTGATCTTCTGCAACAAATGCTTCAAGTCCTCCTCACTTTCAGCAAGTAAGATTGTGTCACCAACATAACATAGGTTATGGACGAGTCTCCCTCCAATTCTGATGACACATTCCTCTTCATAGTGTTCAGCTTCTCGGATAATTTGCTTAGCATATAGTTTGAACAGGTATGGAGGTAGAATACATGCCTTACACACTCCCTTCCCAATTCCAAACCATGCAGTGCTCCCCTGCTCTAATCACACAACAACAACCTGATCCAAGTATAGGTTCCTCATGAGCACAAGCAAGTGCTCTGGGGTTCCCATTCTTCTCAATGTCAGTCACAAACTGTCATGATCCACAAAGTCAAACACCTATGCCAGGAAATTTGGAGGGTGACTGTCAATCTGCCAACAGATTGTCCCTATATCCAAGAAGGATGATCCTCCTGAATGTGGAAATTATCAAACAATATCACTGATATCACATGCAAGCAAAATACTGCTGAAGATCATTCAGAAATGGCTGGAACAGTATATAGGTAGGGAATTGCCATAAATTCAACTGGGATTGAAAAGAGACTGTGGCACCAGGGATATCTGATGTCAGATGGATCCTGGCTGAAAGTAAGGAATACCAGAAAAATGTCTTGTTCGTGCTTTATTGAATAACATCCATAGTAACAAACAAATAGCTACATGGTCAGACATGCCACTCCTCACACTCCTACACCAAATGTTATGAATCACTGAGTCCAATGTTCATTGTAAATTCACTCACAGACTTTACTCACAGTTGTGGGGTTTATTAGGGAAGGAAATAGATTGTGGAGGAGGAGAGACAAAGGATATCATATAGTGAAAGTCAGGTGTAGTGAACAGAAGCCCCAAACCAGACTAACATCAAGACACAATGTCTCAATTATTTCAGACAGCTTCTCAGTCAACAAATGAAAGTTCAGGTGAGTGTCACAAAGAAACCTCTGGTTTTCTCAATTACCTAGAAAGCTTTGACTCATAGTAGCAATAAGTCAGCTCCTCATTCAATAGTCCAGAAGCAAAACCTTTTACTTTGGCTCCATATCCAGGGCTCTGTCAGGATCATGTTTGCCACAATCTCTCCAATCTCTTCACAGTGTACCATAGTCTCTTCACACTCTGCCAAAATCTCTTCATAGTTTCTCACAGTGTGGAAGGCACTCTCATATTGGTCCCACAGTTGTTGATGATTTGCAAGACCATGTTTCTGCAGTTGAGGTAGCTGGAGACCATGCCCTCAGGAGGGGCTAATGCAATGGATTGTTATTAACAACAATAACAACACCATTTAAGAAAACAATAAACTAGAAGCTCTAATTCATACTCATAAATAACTGTAACCAGCTCAGATACTATTGAATTCATGGCAACTGAGAACAAGGCAATAACTATATTATCCTTTGATAACAGATTACGAGAAACAGCAAAGCTGGTCAAATAATAGGAGCAAGCCCATACATTATTTTTTAAACTACTTCAATTAATCATAATTACATATAACCCCTATCATACCTTAAGCCCCTTGGTACCACCATTCCAAGGATATCTCTTATATTTTGCACCAAAAAAAAAACTTTGTACAAGAAGATCCATGATCTGTTATTATTCCACTTAGCATCTATTTATATTCTTATTAGAATCATCAATGCACAAATTCTATTGCTGTAAACAAAGTCAGTTGTCACTGAGTTAATGTCAACTCACAATAATACCACATTTCTCAAAGTATAATTGTGTTCCTATGGTTTGAAGGGTCTATTATTTAAAATGGCATATTTTGTAATTGTGTAATGGGCAAAAAACATGAAAAGAATTTTCACAGAGGAAGATAATGGGATAGCCAATAGACACATGAAGAAATGCTTGAAATCACTGGCAATGAGAGAGGTGGAAATCAAAACCACAACGAGATACCATCTAACTTCAGGAGCAGTGGCAAAGTTTAACAGGACAACACATGACAAATTCTGGGGAGGATATGGAGAGACAGGAACACTTATATATATTGTTTCTGGGTTTGTAAAATGGTATAACTACTGTGGAAGGCAGTTTGGTGCTTCCTCAAAACCAATTCAGCAAGGTAGCAGGATACAAGATCAACATACAAAAATCAGTTGGATTTCTCTACAGTGACAACGAGAATACAGAGTTGGAGCTAAGAAAAGCAATATCCTTCACAAAAGCTAATCACAAGATCAAATATTTGGGAGTAAATATAACTAGAAGCACAAAAGATCTATTCAAAAAAAACTACAAAACATTATTACAAGAAACAAAAAGAGACCTGGAGAAGTGGAAGAATA
>NW_006399917.1:3450085-3455654 GCF_000299155.1 Elephantulus edwardii
AATAAATAAATTAAAATATTAAAAAAAAAAAAGCTGAACACAGAAATTCCGTATGACACAGCTATTCAAATGCTTAGAATATAGCACAAGAGAATGAGAACTGAGAAAGAGGGAATAAATAATATTTACTGCATTGAAACAGATGAGCGAGAGAACTGTTTAAGAGGGATATATGATTCAGTATTATTGTCATGACAGAAGTCCAGAATGAAGGCTGCACAATGGAGTGGACCTGGCTGGAGTCTTGTATAACAATGAAAGAATTTTTCTTTTACTTTTCAAAGAGAAGAGTGAATTGGGGGTTTACTAATTTACAACATTCCAGTATCCTAAAAAAATAAAAAAGAGAGAGAGAATAATGAGAACTGAGGCACAAATGTAGACTTGTACACCAATGTTTACAGCAGCATTATTCATCATCACAAGAACATGGAAATAGCTCAAATGTCCAATTGCAATAGAATGGATTGAGAAATTATCGTACATTGACATGATGGAATACTACACAGCATGCAGGAGCTATCCTTTTGTAAATTACTTTCTAACTTGGAAGGGACTGGAGAACATTATGCTAAGTGAATGACCTCAGTCCCATAAGGACAAATACTGTATAAGACCATTATTGTACAATGAGTATGAGGATCCAAGGGGAGTGGGGAGGGTTGGAACAGAGGGCTGAGGATAGGCGGGGGTTGGGGGTGCATTAATCACAGGCCCACACAATTTGATGGGGGGGTGTAAAAGATCTGCTATGACAAACAATGTACACAAACTTTATAAATAAATCAGTGTAAAAAAAATACGGCATAGATTTTGACCTTGCCACGTAGATGGGTGGGATCATACAAACAGGGTGTGTTAGTCTATACACAAGGGGATTGGCTGGTCTTGCCATTCCATTAGCTTTAAGTTAAGCAGATTCAGTGACAGAAATTGGGAATATCAACACCAACAAGGAAGAGGAAGCAGTGCATCCTCCAGGGCCAGAGATTTCTACACTGGCCAGACGGGGGATCTAAGCAAGAGCAACAGCAGCCTCAGCGGAGAACAAGAGACAGCCATGAAACAGAGCTGACTTGGGACCACTGCCCCACATTGACAGAACCAGAGGCCTTCATTTAAGCTCGTTAGAGAACTGAGGAAAGATCGCAAAACTAATAGGACTAAAGGAGCTTTGTAACCCTGACCTGAGCCTTAAGGCTGAAAACCAGAGGGCCTGCGACACCATGTAAGAAGCTGCCTGGACTGAGGAACTATCCTACTGACAACCTAAATTACAACCTGTTAACAACCCCATAACCATGAGTACGGTTCTGTGGACTCTGGGTACTCACTGCAACAGATGTCAGGCCTAGTAGACTAAGGTGTGCCTGTCCCAGGCCACAGTTTTCACTATTATGTGCTATGTGTCAGAGATCTGGACAATAACTAAAGATGACAGAAGAATTGATGCCTTTGAGTTGTGGCGCTGGAGAAGAGTCTTGAACATACCATGGGTCACCAAGAAAACAAATAAATTTGTCTTGGAGAGGGTAAAATCAAGTTTCTCCTTGGAGGTTAGGATTTTGAAGCTCCATCTCACATATTTTGGTCACGTGGCCAGCAGGGACATGTGGAGAAGGACATCATGCTTGTAAAAGTATAGGGACAACACATGAGAGGAAGACCGTGGATAAGATGGATTAATACAGTAATTGGGGCATTGGGGGTAGACGTGTCAGAATCAGTGAGACTGGCTCAAGACAGGGCCGGTTTCATAGCTGCTGTATGTGCATAGGGTCACTAAGAATCCCAGGTGACTCGATGGCACATAACAATGACAATAACAGAGCAGTAATACTGGTGTGGGAATTAGTAAAAGTAGTTGCAGGAGTGTAGAAAACCATGTCTGAACTTATAGGAATTAGTCTTATACAATGGATGTTGTTGATAGGGACAGTTCTCCTTTGTGGAGTAAGCAGAAGTCAGACTCAGCTGTCTTCATGTTGTCTACACTCTTTTTATAGCTCCATAGGGTCTGCAATAGCTGATTTTTCAGAAACAAATCATCAGTATTTTCCTCCAGTGTGTTTTTTCTCTGGGAATCCAAACTCCAACTTTTCATGAAGTTAGCACGTGAGTACATAAATCACTGGCACCATGCAGGGACTCATTTAACCCTATGTAGACATTCTTCGTGGTGTACACAGCTTGTAGGATTCTTATGCACAGTAGCTACTCAAAGCACAAAAATTACCTTTTATTAGCACAGTTTCAATAATTCTTTCTAGTGGGTCCTACTATGCTAACTATTCCTAGAAGCGTGCACTTAAAATGATAAAATTGTAAAGCTGACGATCTCTTTCATAATAGAAATAAGGAAATGTGTTCCTGGATAAATTAAGGGGCTTATTCAAGTAGGTGACAGAATTAGGACAATCTGAGTCCCTGGTGCCCATCCAAGTATTGCAAAGAACCTTCAGCTTACTCATGAAAACATTTTCAAGTATTAAGATGAAAAACAAGTCACTTAGCCTTTCTAAATCTCATATTTATTGTTTTAAGAGAATAGAACTGGATCATCTCCTAGTTTCTCTTTTCCTCTAAAATCTGGTGAATCTAATTTTCAGCATGTATAAATACCAAATGTCCCAAACTGGGGGGGGATAAAAATCTGCTTCTTAGTTCTCTTCAAGAGTATAACAATGGCAGATGCAATTGACAAAGGATGGGCTTTATTGATCAGGAACTGAGAGCAGCAATGGCAGAAGTACCTTACCTCTCCTTTGGGAACTCCCTCTTTTTTAAGCCCCCTTCCACTCCCTCCCAGCAAACCACAGGAAGTAGGGGACTCTCCAGGAGCTAAAAATACTTTAGCCTCTACAGTTTCAACCCTCAAAATTTCACAAATGCTGATGAGAAAGAAAGAAGGAGATAGAGAGGGAAGGAAGAAAAGAAGGAGGTGTGCTGGTAGCCTTTAACTTCCAAGCCAGACTACTCAAAATTCCAATTCGCTGACATCCACAGGAGACTACTGTGCCTTTGTTTGCAGACTGTTTTCTCAGCAGGCCTGGAAAAGAAGCATAACAATCTGTCCAGCAGAAGTGGAAGGAGAGAAACTTCTGGAACTGATGGCACCTTCCCTGATAATATTCCCCAATGCTCACTGCCACTCAAGCAATTCTAACAGGTACAGAGTAGAACTGCCCTATCGGGTTCCAAAGCTGTAAACTTTATGGAAGCAAACTGTCACATCTTTCTCTCAAAGGACAACTGGTGGGTTTGATCCATCAGCCTTTTAGCTAGCAACCAAGTTCTCATCCATGGTACCATCAGAGCTCCTTCCAGGTTAGGTTCAAGATGTATTATTATTGGTACTAGTTACCATCAAGCTGGCTCCAACTCACAGCATCCTTATGTATAAGAGAGAAAAACATTGTCCAGTCATGTGCCGTTTTAGTGATCATTGATACAATTGGGTCCACTGTTTTGGCTATTATAACAATTGCTGGAGAAGACTGATGACTATACCACGGACTGCTAAGAGATCAAACAGGTTTGTCCTAGAGAGGGTGAGACCAGGCTGCTCCTTGTAGGCAAGGATTCTGAAACTTCGTCTGATATACTTTGGACATGTTGCAAGGCAGGACCAGTTCTTGGAGAGGGATATCATGCTTGGTACAGTAGAGGGACAGCACAGGAGAGGAGGGCCCTCGATGAGGTGGATTCAGTGAGTAAGGTAATGGGGGTAGGTGTGTCAGAAACATTAAGATTGGAATGGGATAGAGCAGGGTTTAGGGCTGTTGTATACAGGGTTGCTATAGTCTCAGGCAACTTGATGGCACATACAATAACAACATCAATTGGTTGGAAACTAATTAGCCAATCTTTGTTAGCAACTAAGGACCCAGGGGATGGACAGGAAGTCCCCTGGTAACTAATCTCCCCTTTGAGCTGTGGTGCTAGAGAAGAGTATTGAATATATCATAGACTGCTAGGAGAACAAATAGGTTCATCCTAGGGAGGGTAAAACCAGGTTGCTCTTTGGAGGCAAGGTTTCTGAGGTTCCATCAGACATACTTTTGGCATGTTGTAAGGAGGTATCAGTCCTTGGAGAGGGACCTCATGCTTGGAAGGGTGGAGGGACAGCACAAGAGAGGAAGACCTTAGATGAGATGAATTGATACAGTGACTGGGTTAATAGGGTTGGGTGTGTCAGAGACGATAAGGTTGGCTCAGGATAGAACAGAGTTCAGAGCTGTCATACATAGGGTCTCTATGAGTCACACATGACTCGATGGCACATAACAACAAGAATGAGTAGTTTTGATTTTCTATTCTTCATATCAGATAGAGCTCTGGTCCCCTAGTGGTAAGAAGCTGAGCTGCAATCCCAAAGGCACATGATCTGAAACTAAAAACCTCCTGCTGGGAGAATAATGGACAATTTCCTCCCTTGAGTTTTAGGGCTTCTAAAAACCAGCTAAAGAGTAAGCTATGAGTTGGTTCTGCCTTGCTGGTACACAACATACCAGATAGAGTAGACATACATCTGACAAACAATGCTTACCCTAAAGCGCTCTAATTTCACGCAGTTAGCTCATTAAATTGGTTGGTGTTGGTACGTGCCAAGGAGTTGAAGACAAAGCTGCCTTACCCTGCACCTACCTCACAATCCATGCTCAAACCTGTGATTGCAATCTCTAGGTCAATTCATCTCACTGAGGGTCTTCTCTTTAGTTAGACCACTACTTTCCCCAGCAAGGCAAAGCCTCACTGTCCTTGCCTCCAAGAAGCACACTGGTGGCATTTTCTTCAGGATTGGTCTGTTTGCTCTTCTGGCAGCCCACTCAGCTCAACCGTTTGCCCACTCAGCTCAACCAGTTGCCCACTCAGCTCAACCAGTTGCCCACTCCTTTGAGACAAGGCCATCCCAGGTACAGCAGATTGCTGGTCACCCAGGAATCGTCCACAAGTGATTGGAACGCTGAGGTGATTCACCATCACAGGAGCCCCTAAAGCCGTGGTTCTAGCTCCTTATCAAGAACATTCCAGCACTGAGGCTGTGGTTGTTATTCAGTTGCCACTGAGTCGGCTCTGGCTTTTATTGTGCATAATTGGTTCCCTACGTACAACACCTAATCTTGGATCCCTCTAATTTGGCAGGTAAAGTAATGATCACCTTATATCTCACCTGAAACAGAGATCAAACCTCTGTAGAATCAGGCTGCTCCAGACCACTTCCCCACCTGGAAGCCAGCCCCTATTGCTGACAGCCTTTTCAAATAGGAGGCCAGATACAATCAATTCACTCCCAATGGCTGGCTTCCAGGTGGGGTGATTCTCCACTCCTCCCCCATTTAGGTTTTTGTTGTCTGGAATTACAGCACTCAGTCTCAGAAAATTCTGTGTAAAGATTTTTTCTCAGGCAAATTGTGACTTTTGTTTATTTTGTTGTTTGTTTGATCTAAAGATTTAATAACATTATCTATGCTGGGTTTAGAAGGGGTCATGGTACTAGGGATATTGTAGCTGATGTTAGGTGGATCTTAGCTGAAAGCAGAGAATACCAGAAGAATGTCTATCTGTG
>NW_006399917.1:3456724-3463945 GCF_000299155.1 Elephantulus edwardii
AACAACAACAACAACATGCTTTCTTATTAGTAAGTTTTCAGTGCCTGGAGAAGTAAGAATTTTGTGTGATTACATAACTTCTATAATTCATCTCTCTGAATTGCGTAGAACTTTTGCAGTAACTTTTGAATTAAAGTATGAAAAAGTGAGTAAATTTAGAGAATTGGACTTAAAAAAGGACATAATTCTTTAAATATTATATTGAGAGAATGAAACAATTTATATGCATATATATTTACAGAGTTGGAAGCAGGCGTGTCATCCATGCCTCTGGAAGCCCTATGAACTTTGATAAATGTCGATAGTTGTAGAGGGGTTTCAAGCTTTTTGTTCATATAGTCATTATAAGTAGTGCTCAACTCAAAGGCAATTAACAACCAAAATATTTACAGAGTAGCTACACAGAAAAGTTTTCAAAAGAAAATATTTTCAAGGTTTGGATATTCCATCTCAAATTATCTTTGGCTTGGTATTTCATATGTTCTTTTGAAAATGATTTTTCCTAAACTGAAGCATTCGAAGTTGATAAAACCTAATTGGCTTATTTTAAAGGATCTACTGGCAATTTACCAAGCTATTGAGTATTCTGAAACTGCCTGACTCTACAGAGGCTTGGTTTCTTTTTGTGGTGAGAATTTGGGTGCAGTGTTTACTGGCCATTGGCTGTGAGTTAATTGTATTCGGCCTCCTATTTAAATATACATTTGGTCACAAGTATGGGGCTGGAATCCAGGTGTTGAGTATACTGAAGCAGCCTGACTCTGCAGAGGTTTGATCTTTCATTCATAGGTTTGCTATGAGTTGTCTATGACTCGATGGCACTTAACAACAACAACAACATAGAGAGAGCTCAGTTGGCCTAGGGGCCAGAAAGTTATGTAGCCCAAAGGCCTGGTTTTAGTTGTTTCTGGTCAGTCTTCTAAATGGTATAGTACTGGTCTGTCTATTTGCTGTGACATTGATGTGTCAAATGCAATAATGGCTAACCATGGTGGATAGTGTTTGGTGGAGCTCCCCAATTAAAACAAGCTTGGAAGCAAAAGTGGCATCCACGTCTGAAACAGCTTACCTCTAGAAACTCTATGAACTTGGAGAAATGATCAAAGTTATACAAGTGTTCAGGTCTTTCGTTCATAAGATCGGTATAAACTGTCTATGACTAAATGGCACTTAACAACAACAACAACAAAGTAATGATATGTTTCAATTAATTTCTTTTTTACATAAGTTAGAGTGAATTTTTTTAAATTTTTATTTCTGTGTGTGTGTGTGTGTGTGTGTGTGTACCGTTAAATCAGATCTGACTGGTACAAGAGGAGATTATCCCTCCTTCCCTGGCAGAGCATCTGGTGGATTCGAACTGTGTGCCTCTGGGATTGCAGTGCAGGTTCTTGCCACTAGGCCACCAGAGCTCCTCAAGTTAGAGTGAATTTAAGACAAGCTTTTTTAGAATGTCACTGTCACTTGCACCCTGTTAGGCTTGGCGGCAATAAAGAAGGAAGGGACCCCCCACAGACTTTCATGGGTCTAATCCTCCTACTGCTTAGATGCCTTCAATGATTCTCCAGGAGTAGTGATGTTGTTGTTGTTAGGTGCCAACAAGCTGACTACCACTAACAGCAACCCTATGAACAACAGACCTGGACCTTGCCCTACGCTTAGCCATCCTCATCATCTCTGACATGTTTGAGCCCATTGTTACAGTCTCTTGGTTTCGTTTTGTGGATGATGATTATGTTGTTAGGTGCTTTCATCGAGTCATGTATAACTCACAGTGACCCCATGAATAACAGATGGGAACTCTGTGCTATCCTGCACCAGCCCCACCATTCCTGTCATTATTCTCAATGCAAACATTTGAACCATTGCTGCAAACACTGTATCAGTCCATCTCAGTGAGGGTCTGGCTCTCCTTCACTGACCCTCCACCTTTCCAAGCATGATGCCCTTTTCCAAAGAATAGCCTCTCCTTACAACATGTCCAAAATGTGTGAGGCGAAGCTTCATCAACTTTCCCTCCAAGGAACAATCTGGTTGCACTTTCTCCAACACACATCTTCCTGTTCTTTTGGCAGTCCATAGGATATTCAGCACCCTTTTCCAACACCAGAACTCAAATGCATCAATTCTTGTTCTGTCATTCTTATTTACTGCTCAGCTTCTTAGATGTATAATAGCACTTCTTAAATGTCTAGTAATTGACTGTATTCTCACAAGAAACCTACAAGTACTAATATTATCAACCTTGATTTGAAGTGGCAGCATAGAGAAGTGAGGCCACGTCTCCAAGATCAAGCTTACACAAGGAAGACGTAGCAGAACCAGAGTTTGAACCCAGACCTTTTGGCTCCAAGCTTGTGTTTGCTCCTAATCACTGAGCTAGACGGACATCTGCTAACCACTTCTTGGACATTTTTCTCTACACTCTCACAAACAAGTATGGGTTTTTTCCAACCCCATTTTACAGAATGGTCCTAGCTAGTAAATGCTGATGGCAAAATTTGAATACTGGGCTGCCTTACACTCAAACACCTGTTATTTCCATGAAAACAGTATCTTTACAAAGAAATAACATTCAAATATCTTTGTAGTAGATTAGTTAGTGGTTCTTATATCTAAAGGTTGCTTGCCCTCACTTATCTGAGTTCATACGTGTCAGAGATGATAAGGATGATGCAAGATAGGACATGGTTCAGATCTGTTGTTCAGAGTCACTGTGAGTTATACTTGACTCAGCAGTTCTTAACAATCACAACATCAAAGCTGTAAGCTAAAAGTTAAGATAAACAGCTACAGCAGAAGTGCTAATGACACATATGGAATGTAGCTGTTCACTAAGTGCTGGGAGCTCTTCTAAGCTCTTTAACAGACACAATTAAAACCCAGTTTCTGACAAGTCAACGCTGACCCATAGTGATCCCCCATGTAGACCTGTGTAGACCCTCTCAGTGTAGAGTTATGATCAATATGGTTTTCAGTGGTTGGTTTTCCATAAGCAGATTGTCAGGTCTTTCTTCTGAGGTACCTCTGGGTAAACCTGAACTTCTAACCTTGAGGTTTGTAGCTCATTAACCTCATAACTACAGACACCACATTGGAAGTCAAGCATGTTGCTGTTGTTATGAGCTGATGAGTCAACTCATAGAGGCCCTATTCACAATAGCTCTGGACTCTCCTCTATCCTGAGCCAGTCTCACTGTCTCTGACACACTCTCAATACTCCAGTTATTATATTAATCTATCTAATCTAGTCTTCCTCTCCTGCATTGTTCCCTTTGACCACTGAAAACCTATTAATTATAACTCTACACTGAGAGGGTCTACACAGGTCTACATGGGGAATCTCTATGGGTCAGAGGTGACTTGTCAGCATGATAACCTTTTCCAAAGACTGGTCCTGGCCGGCTACATGACCAAATTATGTTAGATGGAATCTCAGAATCCTTGCCTCCAAGGAGCAGCCTGGTTTCACCCTCTCCAGAATAGACCTGTTCTCTTGGCAGTCCATGGTATGTTCTAGACTCTTCTCCAACACCACAGCTCGAAGGCATCAATTCTTTTTTTTTAATTAAATTTTATTAGTTTTAATGAACATTTACAGAGATTTTGGGTTTTCATTCATTCTTCTTTCATCCTTAGTCATTGTCCAGCTCTCTGATGCATAGCAAGTAATTGTCAAGATCGTGGCCTGGATCAGGCACACCTTAGTCTCTAGACTAACATCCTTGTGTTTGCTTTTAATCACTTAGCTAGAGGGACATTTGCTAACCACTTCTTGGACATTCTTCTCTATGCACTCACAACTCTAAGAAATACATTCTTTTTTTTTAACCCCATTTTACAGCAGCACTCTGGAGAGGTCCCTGACAGCAGATTTTCCTAATCCAATTAATCTTTTGATTTCTTGACTGCTGGTGCCAAGAGTGTTGATTGTGGAACCAAGCAAACTGATATTGTTAACAATCTCAACCTCTTCTCCATCTATCACAATATATCAATTCACTACATCCAGACAACAAACCCACATATGTTTATCTACTTTGGAAGTTTAGACTCATTTTTCATACATAACAAGCTGCTAAAAGAGTATACTTTCTAATTATTTTTCTTTTCTTTTTTTTTTTTTTAAGAGTATAGTACCTGGAGCTTTTCTCAAAGAAAACAAACTTATTTAAAATCAAGCACTTTTAAATTGGCCTGGAACCATTTCCGATGTTCTGTGTTACTTCTCTGACTCTGAGGTGCAAGCTTATTTCACGTGGCCCAAAGATGACAAATCTTATTCCAGCATTTGAAGCTGAAAAAGGAACACTTGCCTTTGGGTTTAAGAACCTAGCAAATGGAAATCTCCACTGAGAAATGGCTAACACCTTAGAAAATGGAAGCCTTTATGTCTTTTGTGAAGAATCTGGTTTAAAGATTTAAAAAAAATTTTTTTTTTCTTGTGGCATCAGCGGGCTGGGCAGGGGGAAGAAAATGAGGCTAACAGCAAAGGAAATTGCAGGGTAACAGTTCTGTACTGAAAAATCGATATCGTTTCTCATCACTGGAGAGAGAGGAGTCCCGACACCCTTGCTGGCTCCGTGGACCAGACTCAAAACACACACACAGTCATTTTAATGAACAGATTCAGCTCCTCCAAGTTTTAATGACCAAGAAAGGAGCTGGGAAATGTAGCAAATACTGGGGTTAACATGGCCATTAAACTTGAAAAACACAGTGCAGTCGATCTGGAGAAGGGTGAAGAAAATTCCCAGTACTCACATAGACTCATACTAACACCCCCACCACACCCCAGAAGGGGCTAATTTATATGTTTTAGATTATCTACTGAATCTGAAAAGAGTGGGGTATGGGGTCTTTGAGGAAGATGCTGTAAAGCAAGTCAGAGAGGCTTGGAGGAGCTATCACTTGGAATCTAAAGGAAAAAACACGCTTCTAGAATGATCTCAAGCTTCCTGCTTTCCTCCATGCATTTGGCCCCATCAAGAAGCTATAAAGACAGGCAGCCTTTCTACTACTGCACAGTGATTGGTTGTGCCTGTGTCAGTGGGTAACAGGCAAGATCCGTGCTGCTGGGGGTGTTAGACTTTGCTGTTTGCCTAGAAGATCTGGGTCAATAACAGAGTGCAGAGTAAGAAAGGTGCAGGGGATTCTGGGAGCTTGGTGGTAAGGAGTATGCTGTCAGCCCAAAGGCTCACCATTCAAATCCACCAGCTGCTCTGGGAAGAAGATGAACAATCTCCTCCAGTGTGATTTACTGCTTCTGAAAGCCCACTGGAAGGTCAGCTGGGAGTCAGTTCTGACTCCTTGGTACATGACGACAGGCGAGAAGGGTGTAAACCTCTCATACTTCGCTATCTCCGCGTGCATTAGGTATGACAGCTGCAGCCTTCCAAGACGAGGCTCCTTCCTGGGATAGAGGCAGGATTGCCAGTGCTGCAGAGTTGCCCATTCCCTCCTTCTACTCTATGGTCTTACAGCAAACCACTGTGAGATAAAAAGTCAACCCTGACTTAAACAGTATCTGCCACCCAACTTGAAATATTATCCTAAGGAGAAGGGGAAATTCCAGGACTTTGACAGAAAGAGATAGTGATACACTTATGGCAGGAGTCCCATTTGCAAAACTTTACTTTGATGCTAACTTATAAATTCACCAATAAGTCCACTCACCGTCCCTCACCCACCCCCCTTCCCGCTATCTAACCAGTTTTTGCAAATGGACAAACTCACAAAAAGACATTTATTTTCATTATCTCCTAGTGTGATTCCTCCTCCCTCAGTTTTACTCAATTTTATTGTCCCCCAGCTCAGGACCCTTCCTTTATGTCACCTGTCTCACAAAACGCTCCCCAAAGTTTTGACGTCTTCAGCTGTGCCAATGGCTCTTTACGGTGTTCACTGTCTTACTTCTCTGTTAATTTGATAGAAACAAGAAACAGGCAGAGTACAGAATTGTGATACTGACTTTCCAGGCAAGAGTGGTCCTGGGGCACCTTTCCCCCAAACCAGGTGCCCTGAACTCACCTGGTTCAGGGATCCCTAACCCAAGAGAGTTGGAGGACTAAATGTCTGCAGAAGAGGGGGAAGTCCTTCTACAAGGTGATTTCCCCGCCTCTTACATAGGCTCTCCTTTCATTCTCCCGCCCCACCCCCTCCCAGGCAGCGCAAACTCACCAAACACAACAAACTCGAGCTTGTGGCTATGAGCCAAGCCATCCTTCGTATCTGTTGGGTAGAGAGTGGATTTCGGGAGAAAAAAACCCTCCTTCCTTTTAGGAAAGAGCCTTTCTTTCCTCAAAAAGTGTTGTTTACCAAAGACTCTAGTTTCAGGGCAGAAAAGTCTAGACTCTTAGAATGTCCTGGTGTTTCCTGCGTGTGACTCATTTAAATAGGATCATTTTTTTAAAGTTCTTACAATATCTTGAGTATATTAATAAATTGAATCATCCCATCATTTAAAAGAAAGAATGCGAGAACCAGGAACTGCATATACGTTCTTCTACTTAAGTATACATTTTGAAAATTCAATATGGGCGCGAAAGAAAGGATCATCACTTTCAATTTCTTTTCCGTTTTAAGCAACACGCCGAGCACACGCTATTTTAAATATAGTTACAATGGGTTAAGAAGCCACATGGAGAGGATTTCAAACAAAATGACACCCAGTCTTTAAAAATATAAACAAATAGTGAAATAGCAGCGTGGGGCTGAGTCCAAGGTTCTCTAATCACACAGGGATCAGGAAGCTGTTAGAAGCAATTCAAGCAAGGTTTCAAAATGACTGGGACAGAATGTGTCCATAGAAAGAAATGTTGAGCTTACCGGCAGAGCTGCCAAAGTTACTGCTGCAAAGTATTCTGAACTTTTAAAGGCTGGCTTGGGGTCCCTCTGACCACCAGGACCCAATGTGGTCTCCCATGACACACATTGACCCTGGTGGCGTTTGGCGAGAGGGAGAGAGGGATGCGGGGATGGGTGGGGACAGGAGGAGTCGCCCCCGGGGCTCCGAAATTATTTTCAACGCCAAGGTTTCGCTTTCGACCCAGTGGGGGGCCGCAAGTTGGCCTTGAACTTCCTCCCCAGCGCGCCACCCAGGCAGTACAAACAGCCCAGGCAGCCGGAACCCGGAGATTCCGCGGGCGCGGCAGCCGGGCGTGTGCTGGGGCCCAGGGTGGGATGCGCGCGGCGCGGCGAGCCGGCGGCGTGCGCCTACCT
>NW_006399917.1:3464068-3477284 GCF_000299155.1 Elephantulus edwardii
GCCATGGCGCAGGGTCCGCGGCGCTCTTCCTGTCGCTGGGGGGTGGGGGTCCGCGGACACGTCTGCCGCCGCTCCTCCTGGCGGCTCGGCACCGGCGGGTCCCGCGCGGCGGCAGCAACAGGCACGGCGGCGGGGGCGGCAGCGAAGGAGGAGGTGTCTGCGCCGCTCGCGTTTCCTCCTCCCGGCGGGGCGAGCGCAGGGGAGGCGGGGGCCAGGCAGGAGCCGAGCCGCTCGACTCGGTCCCGGGGGAACCGCGAGCCTCCCACCCCCACGTTGCCATGTGACCCTACCCGGGCCGGGACGGCCGAGTTACACGCGGACGACAGCTGCTGCAGTGCGGGTCGCCGCGGCCTCCCTCCCCGCCCGCGCTCGCCTCGAGGGGCGGCCCATCCTCAGCCCGCCCAGGGGTGCTGACTCCCACCCGGAGAAGGGAGAGGGGCGCGGGCCAGGGACCACCGAGGCACGAGCTCGGGGCCCGCTGTAGTCAGGGGCGCTGGGGACGCGGTCCCCGCGCGTGATTAAGGCCCTCGCGGCGGGATGTGCGGTCGCTCACTCTGTCCTGGACAGCCTATTTATAGCAGGTGGCACTGCCCGCCACTTGCCCAGTCCGTGGGGTTCTCAGCAGATGGCACTGCTAGTCCACGCTCCCCGGGTGGCCTCTCCCTCTGAAATGGACTGGTGAAAACCTCACCAACAGCCAAGAGGCAGGAGGCGACCAAGCTATCTGGGTCCCCCCAACTCTATCACTCCTTCCAGTCCTAGAGGTGGATAGTGGCAGGAAGTGAAGTGAGGCTGGAAGGTCATATGGGGGCTGGAAGATCATGGACCTGGGGGAGAAAACGGGAATCAGCGAAGGCTAAAATATCCCCCCACTCCATTAACATCCGTTAGCCTCATTTATAGCGGTGGAATAAACAGGCGCTGATAGGGCAATTAACCTTACGCATACACACAGATAGACGCTTGGTTCCATCTCCAGAGAAGGATGAGCAGAGAACAAGAGGAATAAGGGAAGGAAGAGAAAGACGTGGGGGAAAGGGTTACGGGGATGGACAAGCCCAAAAGGTATAATTTCCCCCCTCATTTTGTTTTGTTTTGTTTTGCTTAAAGTAGCTGGAAGCCAAGTTTCTTTTGGGAAGTGACTGGGGCTGGCCTTGAACCCAAATCCCTCCACCACTATCTGTGTATCAAGCTGCAATTCCCTGACAGGGAAAGTGCGGCCAATGCACGCTTTATAGACCACTGTGTGGAGGACATGGGGAAAGCAGCTAAGGGCTTAGCATAGTGACGTTTACATGGACCTTGACAATGTAGCCTGTAACCTAGAGGTGCAAACAGAGACAGTAGGCTGCTACTGGAGAAAGGGTAGTGGTTCAAGAATACCCTGAGGTGCCTCTGAAGAAAGACCTGGTGATCAAGGCCAAAGACTTAAACATTGATGACTCCATGGCGCTTGGTTCTGTTTTGACACACAAAGGGCAGTCAGGAGTAAGAATTCTTGCTGGCATCTGGGTGGCAAGTAGAAGTCTAAACTGACAGTTTGTCCTGAGAAGCTGCCTGTGACTCTTGGAGCCATTTTGGTTAGGACTTCGCATAGGGTGTTCTTTGAGATGTTCACATCCAGAAGAGATATAGTGGACATAAAACTTTTATCTGAAGTTTCACTTGTTGTTAAGTGCCGTCGAGTCATAGGCGACTCAGCGACCCTATGAACAAAAGTCCTGGACACTTGTATAACTTTCGTCCTTCCGCCAGATTCATAGGTTTTCTGGAGGCAAGCTATTTCAGATGTTTATAATAGTGTTGTTGTTGTTGTGTGCAATAAAATAGCAACCCTATGCACAATAGCGCTGAACCC
The DNA here is from genome assembly GCF_000299155.1 of Elephantulus edwardii. Classification (NCBI taxonomy): domain Eukaryota; kingdom Metazoa; phylum Chordata; class Mammalia; order Macroscelidea; family Macroscelididae; genus Elephantulus; species Elephantulus edwardii. The sequence goes on from NW_006399917.1 coordinate 3,465,927, forward strand.
TGCTGCCCTGTTCTGAGCCATTCTCACTGTCTGATACATCTAACCCCATTACCCCAGCCACTGAGTCAACCCTTCACCTGTGCTGTCCCTCTATCCTTCCAAGCATGATGTCCTCCAGGGACTATTCCCTCCTGACAACATGCTCAAAGTATGTGGGATGGAGCTTCAAAATCCTTGCTTCCAAGGAGCAACTCGGTTTCACTCTCCAGGACAGACTTTTTTATTCTCTTGGCAGTTCTTGGTATGTTTAATACTCTTCTCCTGTACTACAACTTAAAAGCATCAGTTCTTCTGAAATAATTGTATACAGCTCTCTGTATAGCAAGTAATTGAGAAGACCATGCCCTGAATCAGCTGCACCTTGGCCTCTAGACTGACATTGTTGCTCTTCAGCAATCTAGAGAGGTCCCTGACAGCAGATTTTCCTAGTGCAATTTATCTTTTAATTTCTTGACTGTAGATGCCAAGAGTATTGATTGTGGAACTGAACAAGCTGAAATTGTTAACGACCTCCATCTCTTCTCCATCCATCATGCTGCTGCCAGTTGGCCCAGTGGTGAGAATTTTTATTTTCTGGATGTTGAGCTGCAATCCATTTTGAAGAAAGTAAGATCCTTGACCTTTTGCAGCAAACACTTCAAGTCCTCTTCAGTTTCAGCATGCACGATTGTGTTGTCTGCATAATGCAGGTTGTTGATGAGTCTTCCTCCAATCCTGATGCCATTATTATTCATTACAGCCTAAATTGTCTCTGTGCTAAGAGCATTGTACTAAACACTTTACATAGTTTCTGATCCTCACAGGCAGAGATTAGACATCCGTTTGAGTAAGAGGGAAATGAACAGGTTAGTCTCTGGTGCAATAAAAGCAGACAAAAATAATGAAGAGTACATTTATTTAAAAAACCCCAATTGCCATGCAGTCAGTTGACAGATGCCAACACCATGTATGCCAGAGTAGAACTGTGCTCCAGAGGGTGTGCAGTGCTGATTTCAGAAGCAGTTAGCCAGGTCTTTCCACTGAAACATCACTGGGTGGACTCAAACCTCTAACTCTTTGGTATAAAGTACATTAGCAGATTGTACCACTCAGGACTTCAGAATGTTGATCATTCCCTCACTGCCATCAAGTCAGAACTAACTCAGAGTGGACCCACCAGCAGGCTTCTGAAGCTGTAAATCAAAAGGGAGGGGGATTGTCTAACTGGAGGATTTGAACCACTAGAGAGGCCGGACTTTGGGTTAGCAGAGCACCTCCCTACAGACTGTGCCATCGGAGGGCCTAGAATGTTTACAGGGTTATGCAAATTGTTCTGTGTTCAGTTACAAAACCAAGCAAACCCACTAAGTCATATTGTCATCTTGTGGGTTATACAATTATTCTGTCATGTTTTTGTCTCCGATGCAATTGTACAATTTTCTTTCCCTCTCTGCAGTGCCTGGCTGAACGCACTCCTTCCAGAGTTAAATAGATGATGGCAAGTACACTGTTGTCTGTTTCCCTGACATCCCTGAACCGCCTTCACACATGACTTGGCAAATAGTGATTCAAATTACTAAAGTGGATCTTCCTACCAGCTGCTTGGAAAGGAGTCAGGTCAGGGGGGTTAGAGATGACTTTCTAGGTTCTACTTCTGGAAGATCCTGAGCAGGACCACTGCCATCCTAGTCCCTTTCATGCCCTGTGGACCTTCTCCCCCCACTCCACCTGCACCCCTCACCCACAGCACAAGAAGTAAGGAGCCGACAGGGAAGTCATGGAGGGGTGTGTGGGGATGAGGCAGGGAGGTCCAAATGCCATTTGTCTCTTGTTGTTGTAATTATTGAAGCCAACTCTTCCACCACCACCCCCTCAGTGCTGATATCTAGCAGGTTCTGACTCGTTATTAGATGCTCTCCAGTTGACAACATTCAGCTCATGGCGACAACAGGTCTGAACCTGACTATTCTGTGCCGTCCTCACAATCTCTGACACGCTTAAGCCTATTGTTACAGTCACTGTGTCAATCCATCCTCTTGGGGGGCTTCCTCTCATTCTCTGACCCTCTACCTTCTCCTGAACGACGGTCCTTTCTGAGAACTAGTCCCTTCTGACAACATACCCAGATTATGTGAGATGAAGTTTCACCATCCTTGCCTCTAAGAAGCACCCTGGTTGCACTTTCTCCAAGAAAGACCTGTTTGCATCTTTGGCAATCTATGGGATATTCAGTACTTTTCAAACGTCAGAATTCAAAGAAATAAATTCTTTTTCTGTCATCCTTACTTGCCCAACTTTCAGAAGCATTTTGTTGTTGTGTACTGTCAAGTAGGAACCAACCCATAGCTGACTCTCTGGCGGGTTTTCAGAGGCAGTTTATCACATGGGAGATATTGCCCATCCTCCTGTGGAGCAGCTGGTGGCCCTGAACTGTATGCCTTCAGGATTGCAGCAGTTTTTTGCCACTAGGCCACCAGGAAGCAATTAAAAAGAGTATGGCTTGAATCAGGGTTACCTTGGTAGATAGGTTCCAGTAGAAAGTACAGACTAAGACAGATTAAGATGCAGGATTGGCTATTCAATTCTGAATAACAGATCTTTGAAAACCTATGGGTAAACAGAGTTCCAGTTTAGAGATGTATAATGTAGTGGCAAATGACCCCTGACATGGGCCAGAGAAGGACAATGGACTTAGGAGAACTTTTCAGTTCCCAGTCCCTCCAGGAACACTAATGAAGCTTTATAGATTTCTTCTGGCTCTCTGAAATGTTAGATTTCTGCAGTCACTCTGTAAGTGATAAAAACGTTCAAACCTTTTGACCATAAGACTTTATCTCAGAGAGCAGGGGGACGGACAGCCTACTGTCTAACCTGTCTAAGTTTGCTAGTGGCCCTGGAATACACATGGTCAGGAGGAATGTTGTTGCTGGTGTGTGCCGTGGAGCTGGAACCAACTCATAGCTCACCCTCCAGTGGGCTTTCTGAGGCAGTAATTCATACGAGAGGAGACTACCTATCCTTCTCCCGCAGAGCAGATGGTGGATCCAAATCCTATACCTTTGAGATCACAGCACAGGTTTTTACCACCAGGCCACCAGAATTTCCCTCCTAGCCCCCAAAGGGGGCCTAAGGACTTGTAAAAAGAGCAAGGGCCACATGGGGATAAACATGCCTGACCTTAACCAACTTCCCAAGGGGAACTATCACTATCAACAGCATCAATAGCACAGACCAATTCCCATGAGATCAGACATGTCCCCCATGCTCTCAAACCTCTTTCTACTCATCTCAACACCAATTTTACTGCTTCATTGGATCCAAAATCTGATGCAATAGCTCACAGACCACACAGAACCATATTAGGGAAGTAAAAATGCTATAATTCAGGTTAATAGCTGAGTACAGTCTCTCATTCAGGACTGCTTATGAAATGTGCTCACAGACACTTCAGCCTTGAGCCTTATGGTTTTAGGCCATTGTTCCACAGATCTCAGTCCTGCAAACACTGACTCTACCAGCCAATTGGCTCCTACCAGCCTAGTTTTCCAACAAACTTAGGCAAACGCTCTTAGCTTACGGCTCTGATTCTGTCCATGCGGGTTAGCACTTAGCTCTGTCTCAAGTCAGATCTCTCTGGTCCTCTTATCTAGCTCTGGAGGCTACTGCTGTAAGTGTAGCTGAAGCAAGAATTTCTGGTCCTGGAAGGCATCCATTGCATATATGCATCTCCTTTGCTTATAGGTAGAGACTCTCACTGCTGCTGGATGAACCCAATTTAGTAGCAAGTCTAGCCAATCCCCTTGTATATAGGCTAACGAACCCTAAGGCAAATCCCCACCCATCCACATGGCCACGTCAGATTCAGGCTAGAAAAGCCATTTTGAATCATAAATGCCACAGGGTTTGATGGTGATTAACTGGGAGAACTATTTAAAGACTCACCCAGGGAAGTTAGATCCCTGATGTTTCAGTGCAGGGTGAGAAATGAGAGCTTAGCACTCAGCTCCAAATGCTGTATTGTAGGAAGGAAGTAGCCCTTACCCTTGATGGGTAGACACTAGTCCAGTTGGTTCACTACCATAGCAGAGACGTGGCCATGGTGATGACAAGGCAATGCAGAGCTTCCTCGGGGCCTTGGGAGGTGTTCTACTGGTTCATAGTCACTTGCCTTAGCTGTTTGGTGCTGCTATAGCAAGAAATACCACAAGTGGGAGGCTTTAAACAACAGAAATGTGTTTCCTCAATGTGTTCAATTCTTTACTTCAAAGAGAACAAAGGGAACATTGCCTAATTTAAAATCAGAAAAGGTGTGTATCAGGAATGTGTTCTTTCTCCTTTCATATTCATTCTGTCTGCTGAGTAAATCATTCAAGAAGCTGGACACTGTGAAGAAGAATGTGGCATCAGGGTTAGAAGAAGACTCATCAACAATCTGTATTATTCAGATGACACATCCTTACTTGAAGAAAGTAAAGAAAATCTGAAGCACTTGTTACAGAAGACCAAAGATTACAGTTGTGGTAGGGGTTACAGGTCAACAGGCAATATCAGAATAGATGAAGAAAGGATTGAAGTTGTGAATTATTTGATTTTACTTGGATCAACAATCAACATCAATGGTAGCAGCAGTCAAGAAATCAAAAGATGTGATGGTGTTGTTTTGTACTGTCAAGTCAGAACCTACCCATAGCTGACTCTCCAGTGGGTTTTCAAAGCCAGTAAGTCACACCAGACAAGATGGTCCAGCTTTCTCTGGTGGAGCAGCTGGTGGATTCAAACTGTGCACCTTTGTATTAGCAGCATAAGTCCTTAGCACAAAGATGTATAATCCTGGAGAAATGTGCTGTCAAGTATCTCTCCAAAGTTCTAAAGAGCAAGAAATGCTAGTTTAAAGACTAAGGTGGGCGTGTACAAGCCATGGTATTTTCAATTGCCTCATATGCATCTGGAAACTAGACAGTGCAACTCCTCATGGACTATGCCAGAGAGTCCATATTAAAAATTGACATAAATTAAGGCAAAATACTGAGAACCCAAGGATAAAGGTGGTATCACTGGATCCACTTGTTTCCCTAGATTGGCGGTGATTTTCTGGAGCCATTAATGGGAAAGTGTTGCATGGCAAGTCAGGAAGGGGGCCTGGCCACCAAGCAGTATCTGCTTTCTGCATGGGAGGAGATGGCATCACCGCATCTACACTGGGTAATCTGCCAAGCTTGCCAACTGAGGGCAGAGCTGTGAGCATCTGAACAGGCAGTCAGAGGAAAAGGGCTGATAATCAAGTATCTTGACTGTTGTCAGTTTTGATTGAATTGGCTGTGACTCACAACGACCCTACGTATCATAATGAAGCATTTTCTGATCATGCACCAACTTCAAAGTCATCAGTATATTGTGTCGCTTGTTGCAGCTTTGGGCTAGAGCCTTTCACTCCGAGGGACTCATCTTCCAGCCCCACATCAAATACTTTTCTGTTTTTCCGATTTCACTGTTGTTGTTGTTATGCTCCATCAAGTCCATTCCCTGTGACTCATAGTGACCATATATGCAACTGCTCTGAATCCTGCACTATCGTGTGTGCCAACCTTATTGTCTTTGACACACTTAATCTTATTACCCCAGTCAGTCGCTGAGTCAATGCATCTCATCCAGGGTCTTCATCTCTTGCACTGTCCCTCAACCCTCCTATGCATAATGTCTCTCTCCAAAGACTGGTTTCTCCTTGCAACATGCCCAAAATATGTCAGACGAAGCTTCAGAATCCTTGCTTCCAAGGAGCAGCCTGGTTTCACCCTTTCCAGGTTGAACCTGTTTGTTCTTTTAGCAGGTCATAGTATATTTAATACTCTTCTCTAGCACCACAGCTCAAAGACATGAATTCTCCTTCCATCAGCCCTAGTTGTTCATCTTTTGGATACATAACATAATTGCAAAGACCATGCCTTAGATTAGGCACACCTTAGTCTCTATACTTACATTATTGCTCACCATTGACTTATTTTAAAAAGATAGCGTGCTATAGGCCTTTTTTCATGTCTCAAAGTTGACTTGTATTTGAATCCCAATGTGGCGTGGCCACAACAATGCAATAAACTGACAGACAGGTCATCATATTCCAATCAGCTGTCAGAAATACTGTTGATGATAAGAAAATACATTGGCTTTAAGAGAAAAGAATTTTCTTACATTGGCTGCCTCACAAATATTAAACCCTTCAAAATGAAACTCACTGCCCCCTATCCCATTTTGAGTAATAAATGTTTACATAAGGAGACATCTCCTTTCTGCTTGCAGGGTGCTAATCCACTTGAAATGCCTACTTTTGAGTTAACAGTGTAACACATAGCACCCTAGGATTTCTCTTTTCTACAACACAAGGTCCCTGAAATTGCTTTCTGAAAAGCATGTTGTTATTGTTAGGTACTGGCAAGTCTACTATGACTCCTAGTGACCCTTTGTACCCTGTCCTATCCTGTGCCATGCACACACATTTGAACCTGGTCCTATCCTGTGCCACCCACACAATCTCTGGTGTACTTGAATCCTTTGCAGCAGTCACTATGTCAATCCATCAGTTTGAGAGTCTTCCCCTCTCACTGACCTTCACCTTTCCAAGCATGACATCCGGTCCCTCTCCAAGGAACAGTTTCTCCTAGCAACATACCCAACATATGTGAGAGGAAGCTTAATCATCTTTTCCTCCAAGGAGCATACTGGCTGCACCTTCAGAAAAGCAGAGGAATGAGAATATACATGAAAACCAACAAGAAAAAAAAAGACAGAAAGAAAGAAAAAACCTAAAGTGAGCAAACAGACTTGAAACTCTGTTTTAATTAATATACATGTTGGAATTTTAGTAGCTAAAAAGAAAAATTTTACTGCCCAGAACTCATTCCAAGGATGAATTGAACTTCATAAATCCCTGCTGTGTGGAAAGGGTAAATGCTCTCTGTGAGAGCAGGAGCGCTCTGCAAAGTTCATCATGTCCTTTTATAGACAAAGCAGATAAAACTCTGGGCACAGCTTGCTGTTTGCTCGCCAGCTCCCCCTCCTCTGGGTTAAATCATTGCTCTACCCCAGCGCTGCTGCCTTCGGTTCTGTAACGCTCTCTACTTGCACTTAGATTCCACAGGCTCCAGTTTTGTGCAGCTGGACATCAACCGCAAAACCGAGCAAGCACTACAGCCAGCATAGGGTTTTTAATTTTTTTTTATTATTATTAATTTTAATAGACATTTGCAGAGGTTTTGGATTTCCATCATTGCCGCACTTTTCTCCCTGCCCACCCCTCCCCACCAGCTCGCTTCCTCCTCCGAAGCGAAAAAGAAAAAAAAATTCCTTCATTAGTATACAATTCCCACGTCCCTTCCTCCCCACCCCGAGTACACTTCTCTATGCAACCTTAATTCTGGATTCCTGTGCTAACCATAATACTCAATCATAGATCACTTCTGATCTGTTCTTTCCCTCATCTGTTTCAATACAACATACCTAATTTATCCAGTTTTTTCTGTCATACCCCCACCCTGATGTCAGACCCATTCTACAGCAGTGGCACCATGCAGTATTTGTCCCTTTGTGACTGAGATATTTCACTCAGCATAATGTCCTCCAGGGTCACCCACTTTGAATAATATTGCATGAGTTCCTTGTTTTTCAATGCATTGTAGTATTCCATTGTGTGGATATACCACAGCTTCTCTATCCATTCGTTTGTTGATGGGCACTTAGGCTGCTTCCAACTCTTTGCTATTGTAAACAAAGCTGCGATAAACATGGGTGTGCATATATCTGCTTGGATGGCAGACATGGTCTCTCTGGAGTATATTCCCAGTAATGGGATTGCTGGGTCAAATGGTATCTCTATTTGAAATTTATTGAGAAAAATAGCATCGGTTTTTTTAAAGTGATTAAAGTATGTCTGAGGTGCTCTGGTGGCATAGCGGTAAGGAGCTGGGCTGCCAACCCAAAGGCACGCTGTTTGTTTTCTTGTTTTCTTTTGATTGGGACCTTTGAATCCAATCTGACTAGCACAGGAGGAGATTGCCCCTCCTTCTCCAGTGGAGCATCTGGTGGAATCAAACCATGCATCTTCAGGATTGCAGCACAGTTTCTTGCCACTAGGCCACCAGCGCTGCCTAAGGTATGCTGTTTGAATCCACCACCTGCTTCACAGGGAAAAGATGGATAATTTCTTCCTGTGCAACTTATAGCCTCTGAAGATTCGCCGGGGGGTCAGCAATGAATCTGTTTGGTTCAACTCCAATGTGCATTACAACGAATGTGTGGGAATGCCTTTGCATAGTGATCAAGTCCTGAATGTCAGGCTGAATGCTGAGAAAACTTCCAGTAATGCATGTTGTCACTCGTTTTACTCCAAATGCACCACACATGCATACTAGAAATGAGTGATGGTGGGGTACAGTGCATTGTGCTGCTAACCAAAAGGTCAGCTGTTCAGATGCATTGCAGCTCTGTGGAAGAAAGATGGACAACCTCCTCCCCTAAGAATACAGCCTTGGAAACTGGGGGGCCAGCCTTAGAAACTGTGGACCAGAACTGATGTGACCGAGCTGGGCTGCCTTCTTTTGTTTGGTACAGTTTACCAGGATGGTATCAGACACAACTCCTTTTATCCAATTGCACTTTGGCCTTATCCCACTGGCCTGTGTTGAGAGGATAGGTTTTAGAAAAATATCCTCTTCATTTTGAAGATGCTATTGAGAATGAAGCTCCTTTTAAGGATAATTCAGGACAATTTTTCTCTTAGAGGTCTTCTGGGAATAATTTTTCTTTCCTAGAGCAAGTACTTTTATCTCTCTTCTTCTATGACTGATGGGTTCAAGAGTCAGATTTGGGAGGTCCATTCCTTATCAAGTGCCTAGATAATCTTTGTACTAGCTCAGCACTTCACAGATGCCCTTTTAAAGTCATAGCTAGTTTGCACCAGATTTTATCCATCCAAGACAAAACATAAATAACAGTGTTTTATAAACCGAACTGGACAGCCCTGGATTCTGAGCTCATGTTTTTGCCCCTTGTAGATATTAAAACAGCTTTTTAATAAAGGAAGTCTTTCTTGTGTGAAATGATAATGACAGTCTGTGGTACAATCTTTGTTTATTTCTTTCTGTTTCTTCTTTTTTTTTTACAGTTTTTATTTGGCAAAAGAACAGCTTGTCACCTCTTGTCAGTTCACAATTATTTGGGATTAATTTTACTTGTAGTTTGTTGTTATTCTTAAGTTCCTTTGAGTCAAACAGGACTTATAGTGACCCTGTGAATAAAAGATCTGGACCCTGTTCTATAAACTATCATAATTTCTCTAATGTTTATAGAGTTTCCAAAGAAATGTTGTTTAGGAAGTGAATGCCAATCCTGCTTCCAAGCCTGTCTTAATCTGGGAGCTCCACCAAACACTGTTCACTATGGGTGACCATTATGCCACTTGACACACCAGAGACACAGTGTCACAACACCACCAAGTTTCCTCAGTACAGCAAATTGACAGACCAGTGCCAAACCACTTAGAAGAATGTTAATCCCAAACACAATTAACACCAAGCCTGAAAGCCACAGGATCGAGGGCCCAACTGACTTTTCAATAGAAAGGTCTGCCGACCAGGCCCTGATTTACTTAAACAAGAGGTGTCCAGCCCACAGCTGATTGTTAGCTAAATCTAGTAAATCCAATCAGCTCACACATGATTATGAGCAAAAAAAAAGCGACCAGTTTACACCCAACTTTCAACTAAAACAAGGGACCCTACCTTCCAGAATCCAAATGCCTCACTCTGGATTTTACTGACTTCTTCTTGTTTGCCTTTGAGTCAAGCATGACTCATAGCGACCCTATGAACAAAAGGCCTGAAGCCCCTCTACAACTATGGACATTTATCAAAGTTCATAGAGTTTCCAGAGGCATGTTGTTTAGGAAGTGGATGCCATGCTTGACTTAGAAAACCCAAAGTAAAAGTTGCTTTCATTGAGTTCCGTGGCCACACCAACATGGGCAAGTGTGGAGGTCTTCATACAACCTGGAAGCCGCATAGCCACTGACATGACCAGAAGTGGCTTGATAACCAATACTAAAAAGCCCACTTGGACACAGCTCTGAAGGCCACCCCCTTTGGAGGTGTTTCCCATGCAAAGGGAACTGTGTTGGAAAAAGTGTGTGTTAAGGCCAAGCAGCCAAATTCTGCCATCGGAAAGTGTGTCAGAGTTCAGCCCACAAGAATGGCAAGAAAATCACTACCTTTGTGCCCAATAAGTTGGTGCTGCTTGACTTTTGTGGAGGAAAACCATGACGTTCTTGTTGCTGGATTTGCTTGCATTTTCTTGGATTTGGTGACATTTCTGGAGTCCACATTAAGGCTGTCAACGTGGCCAATATGTCTCTTTGACTTATACATAGGCAAGAAGGAACGGACAAGATATTCTGATGGCCAACAGTCACAGGATGAAATATTCAAAATCACAGGCAAAAGAGAGATGCAAATCAAAACCACAATGAGATACCATCTCACTCCAGCAGCAATTGACTAAGTTTAACAGGACAGCAAGTAATAAATCTTGAGGAGGATGTGGAGAGATAGGAACTCTTATTCACTGTCGGTGAGATTGGGGTTGTAAAATGGTACAACCACTCTGGAAGGAAGTTTGAGATTTCCTTAAAAAGATAAAGAAAGACATTCCATATGACTGCTTGGAATATACCCTGAGAAAAAGAAAACTGAGGTGCAAATAGAGACTTGTACACCAATGTTCATAGCAGTGTTATTCATCATTGCAAGCACATGGGAACAGCCAAATGTCCAACCACAATTGAATAATGGACTGAGAAATTATGGTACATTCACATGATAGAATAGTATGTAGCACACAGCAGCAATGATTTTGTCAATTACTACCTAACTCGGGAGGGACCAGAGAGCATTATGCTAAGTGAAATAACTCAGTCTCATAAGGACAAATATCGTACAAAGCCATAGGAACATTGTACATACATTGTAGAACATGTATGAGAATCCAAGGTAGGGAGAATGGGAGTAGAAGGGTGAGGATGGGTGGAATGAGGTGGGGTGGGATGTTAATCAGAGAGCTGCACAATTTAATGAGTGGAAGGAGAGGTAGGTAAAGGAAGTTGGAAAGATCTGGTGTAAAAAACAATAAATACCAACTTTGTAAGTAAACCAGTATATAATAAAAATTTTCTTTAAATTAAAAAAAGATCTGAAGTTTTAATGAAAATGTAAGCATAATGTTTCCACATAAAAAAAAATATATCCCAAAGCCTACAAAACACCAGTTTTCAACTTGACTCATAGCTTCATTCTATTTTACCCACTTTATTTTCTTTTAGTACTATTTTCTTTCTTT
>NW_006399917.1:3477494-3491617 GCF_000299155.1 Elephantulus edwardii
CTCAGTTCGCTCTTCTCTTTGAAAAAAGAAAATTCCTTGATTGCCCTCCCACCTCAGTTCGCTCTTCTCTTTGAAAAAAGAAAATTCCTTGATTGGTATACAATCCCCCTGCACCCCCCACCCCCACCCTAGTGCTATTTTCTTAAATACTTATTCTTTCAATCTTATCATGTTGGCTTTTGTATATTCAAGCCACATTCAAGACTTTTCTGAAATATAATGTAGTAGATGAAGACTAATGAATGAATGGAGCCACTTACCTAAAGCCAAAAAAGCATACTGAGTTTCACGGCACAGCCTCCAGCTTTTGTACCAAATGTTCTTCGTCCTCCTTCACTCAGATATTATCTGTATTGCTGCAGTATATTCCTACACTACATTGCTGGATGCGACTGAGTCAATGCCCCCTCATGGTGACCCTATGTGACAGAGTAAACTGTCCCCTAGGGTTTTCTTGGCTGTGATTGTCAGATAGTGGATTACCAAATCTTTCTCCTCATAAGCCACTAGATCAGCTTGAACCATTAACCTTTCAATTAGCAGTCAAGTTCTTAATCATTGTGCCATCAGGTTGCACGCAGTGTCATGCAGTCTGCAAAGTACAAATGAGATTGGTTACTAATTGTGTCTGCAAGCAACACAAAAAAGAATGAATTTATAAAACATTATTCAACTTGGATGAGCTTGGAAGACATTGTGCTGAACGAGATACCTTAGTCACAAAAGGACAAATATTGCACAAGCCCATTATTGTAACAATAATACTGAGACAGAGATAAGAGGGGAAGGAATGAATAGGCCAGTCTGGGGCTATTTTCAGTCTGGTAAAATGAATGGAGCGGCTGCCGGGATTCTGCTACGGTTTGCTTTCTGGTTTTTGGTTGAGCCTATTAAATTTGGCCTATTGTTTAAAAAGGCTTTTGGGCTCTTGGGCTTGGTGTTGTTGCCAGTCAAACATTCTTCTAAATAGTACAGCAATGGTCTCGCAGTTTGCTGTAGAAAGGCAACTCGTGGTTGCTCTGATACTGAACATTGTGACACTGATGTGTCAAATATGATAATGGTGACCCATGGTGGACAGTGTTTGGTGGATCTCCTGAATTAAAACAGGCTTGGAAGCAGGAGTGGCATCCACTTCTAAAATAGCTTGCCTCTGGAAACGCTATTTATAGTTAAAAGATGAAAGTTTTTTTGTGTTCAAGACTTTCATTCATAGAGTCGTCTACGACTTGACAACACTTAACAGCAACAACAACAATACTGCATTGAGTGAAAGAAGGAAATTCTGAAAGGAGTGCATGATTAGTAACCATGCGTATGACAATTAATAGTCATAAAAAGAGAATGAGAGGGTAGAGAGGGAGGGAGGAAAGTGTGCGTTATGAATGAATAATAAAAAGAAGAGAGGGAAAAGAATTTGTAGGTAAGTAGGAATTAGTGCATATAGTTCTTATTTATCCTTACTTTGCTGTTTTTGTTGTTAGGTGCCATCGAGTTGAGTACAACCCATAGTGAACGCTATGCACAACAAATCTGAACCCCATCCTATCCTGTGCCGTATTCACACTTCCTGACACATGAGAGCCCATTGTAATAGTCATTGCATCAATCTATCTGGTTAAGGGTCTTCTTCATCAACTCTCCACCCTTCTGAACTTCACGTCCCTTTCCAAGGAATAGCCCCTCCCAGCAACATGCCCAAAGTATGTGAGGTCAAGCCTCATCATCCTCACCTCCAAAGAGCACTCTGGTGAACCCTCTCCAAAACTCATAGTGACCCTATCTATGTACAAAAGCTCTGAACCTTGTCCTATCCTGAGCCAGTCTCGCTGACTCCTACACACCTAATCCCATTTCTCCAGTTACCATGTCAATCCATCTCATCCAAGGTCATCCTTTTCTGTGCTGTTCCTCCATTCTTCCAATCATAATGTCCTCCGAGGACCACACCCTCCTGGCCTCATGCCCAAAGAATGTGAGACTCAAAATCCTTGCCTCCAAGGAGAAAATTGGTTTTTCCCTTTCCAAGGCAAATGTATTTGTTCTCCTGGCAGTGCATGGTATGTTCGGTACTCTTCTCCAACACCAAAACTCAAAGGAATCAATTTTTCTTCTGTTGTCCTTAGTCATTGTCTAGCTCTCTAATGTATAGCAAGTAATTGTGAAGACCATGGCGTGGATCAGGTGCATCTTAGTCTCTAGATTCATATCATTGCTCTTTAACATTTTGGAGAGATCTTTGACAGCACACTTCCCCAGTGCAAGTCGTCTTTTGATTTCCTGACTGCTGATGCAAAGAGTGTTGATTGTGGAACCAAGCAAGCTGAAGTTTGTTAACAACTTCAATCTCTTCTCCATTCATCACGGAAAAGAGGAGTGATTAAAGTACTCAAAGATTAATCAAAAAGTCAGTGGTTTCAACCCAGTATCCAGCCCTTGGGAGAAAAAGCAAGACAACGTGCTTCTGTAAAGATTTACAGCCTTGAAAACCCTACAGGCAGTTCTACTCTGTCTTACAGGGTCCTTAATGAGTCATAATCAACTTGATGTGACTTGTTGCTTGCTTGCTTTCTTGGTTAGACAAAAAAAGTCTTTTTGGTTATTTTAAAGCTCCATAAGCCCTACTTAAAAATTATTGGCATGAAGATTTTTCTATGTGTGCAGGCTGGATCAAGGAGTTCTGCTGGCATAGTGGGCAGAAAGTTGTACTTGCTAAGCCAAAGCGGGTGCTACGGATCCATCAATTGCTTATCTGGAGAAAGAGGGGCCGTTTGCTCCAATCTCTGAAAACCTGCTGGAGGTCAGCTGTACATGGATTCTAACTTGATGGTCTGTTTTTTGTTTGTTGGTTTGGTTTTTTTGTTTGTTTGTTTTTGAGAGGGGTTGGTAAAATAATTTAAAATTTTGCACTTTAAAGGACAACTAGGAGTTGTTCTTAAGCCAAGCTGGTTGTTTGTAACCCTAGCACTTTCTGTCTGAAATTTTGGCGTTCACATGTCTTCGCTCACTTAATCCTCATAGAAGTCTTCAGAGGAAAGTGCAATTTCCCCCATTATACACCATAGAGCAATGGCTGGCTCTGAAATGCAAGTGAATGGTTGTTGTTGTTATTGGGGTTTTTTTTATTATTATTAAATTTTATTCGGTTTAGTGAACATTTACAGAGATTTTGGGTTTTCATTCATTCATTGTTGCACTGTTTTCTCTACCCTCCTCCCCAGTTTGTTCTTCTTCCCCCCCCCCCACCGAATGTCTGTTTTAATTGTCCAATTGCCACAGTGCTTGTCGAAACCAGTTCTGATTAATCTCCTTTGTCAGTGTGTCCTTTGCCATTCCCTATCTCTCCTCCCTGAGAGAGACTTCACCCTGAGTCATACGGAAAGGGGGATGGCGTATTCTCTTAGCTACTTCCTGCTGAAAAGGGACGCTGTGGGTTTCAGAGTGAAGATCTTCTCTCACTACTCTAAAGGGCCCCTTTGGCAGTAGGAAACACATAGACTATTTATGGAGATTGATTTTGGAATTTAGATGCACTGTTATCAATTGTGCTTAGCCGTACATGTTCATATCCTTGAAGATGTATCATGCAACTATTGCAGCCTAGAAGATACAAATTTAACTAACAAGTTAAAGGTACATGAGTCAAAAATTAAAAAGCAATAATATTCCAAGTAGAGGTTCTAATGGTGGGACAAATCAAGTTACAGAGGGAAGGTGGTTCTTACAATAAAAGGCCTATAGACTAGCACTTTGTCTATTATAGTGTAGAGGTTAGGAACCACAAGATGTAGAGGCTCAGCTATGTTGTTGTTATTGTTGTTGTTAATTGCCATCAAGTTAAGCACAACTCATAGTGACTCTATCAACAAAAGACCTGAAGACTTTCTGTAACTATCATCGCTTCTCAAAGTTCATAGAGTTTCCAGAGCCAAGTTGTTGAGGAAGTGGATGCCACTCCTGCTTCCAAACCTGTCTTTTTCTTTTCTTTTTTGAAAATTAATTTTGATGAAAGTTTACAGAGACTTGGGATTTCCATTCATTTGTTGCTGCACTTTTCTCCCTGTCCACCCTTCCCTCCCCCCATTTGTTCTTCTCTTTGAAAAGTAAAAAAAAAAAAACAAAAAAAAACCCCAAACCTCTTTCATTGTTATACATTCGCTCCCCTCAAGTCCACTCCACTGTGCAGCCTTCATTCTGCTCTCCTGTCATGACAATAATACCCAATCATATATCCCTTTTAAACAGGTCTCTCCCACATCTGTTTCAATGAAGTATGCATTCATACTGTCCACCTTGAGTAACCATTATGGCATCTGACGCACCAATGGCACAGAGTTCAGCATCACAGCAACCCCAACTTACCTCAGTACAGTGAATTACTTAAAGCAAAAATACTTCTTGGGGAGAAATTAGAATTTTAACTTAGATGCTCAGTGCTTCCAAACCGAATTCTTTTCTTCTTTGTCATGCTGCTGCCTTTTTCAAAGCACTACTTTAGAAGGTGGTATTCTCCAGACTTGTGTCTCTTTAAATATTTTAAATAAAGAAAGATTGACTCATTATTTTCCTGACCCGAGGATAGCCATCTTTGTTGCACAGTGCTCAGTGGTAGGGCTGTGTTTCAGCTGCACTTTGAGGGAGCATCGCCAAATCCCCTTAATCAGCACAGATAGGAGCAACACGCTGTGGGGCGGCATCCTTTTGAGCACGTTTTCTATTGTGTAATAACTCATTGGGAAATAGCATTGTAGTGAGAGGTTGTTTCATTACTTGGTAATTTCCTTTACCAGTAAAGCTGGGCTGGAGACATTCTATCCTTTCTTCTCATTTTCCTGTTGCTAAATATAAAATGCATCTCAGCATCATGAAGACAAAAATTCTCACCACTTGGCTGATAGGCAACATTATGATAGATGGAGAAAAGATTGAAATTGTCAACCGTTTCCTCTTGCTTAGATCCACAATCAAGACCCTTGGTACCAGCAGTCAGGAAATCAGCAGATGTACTGCTTTAGACAAATATGCTGTCAGGGATCTCTCCTAATTACTGAGGAGTAATGATGTTGGTTTGTAAGGTGCTCCTGATGCAGACCACCGCCTTTAACACTTGCTATGCTGCTGAGTGCTAGACAAATGAATAAGCATGACAGAAAACAAATGGGTGTGCCTTTGAATTGTGGTGCTGGAATAGGACTAGCCTGTGGACTGCCAACAAACAAACAAACAAACAAACAAACAAACCCACAACAAAAACAAATCACACAACAGGACCCCAACAGGTATTTCTTGGGGGAAAGTGCAGAGTGTTCCTTAGAGACAAGGATGACAAAACATCATCACAAATATTTTGAGCATGTTCCCAGGAGGGACTATTCCTTGGAAGTGGAGACCATGCTTGGAAAGACAGAGGGTCAGCGAAGGAGAGGAAGACCCTCAAAGCCATGGGTTGACACAGTGACTGTAGCAATGGGCTTAAGTGTGTCAGAGAAGATGAGGAAGTACAGGATAGGAGAAGGTTCAGATCAGTTATTCCGAGTCACTGTGCATCATACCGGACTCAATGACCCTTAACAACAAGAACAAATATGAAATGTAGGATGAAGTTCTATAATTATTTAAAGGAACATGAGTCCTTTAAAGGAACAATTATAGAAAAAAATGATGTTGTTGTTCTTACTAGGTGTCATGGAATCAACTAGGGCTCATAGTGATCTTACAGACAACAGACCAGAACCTTGTCCTCTCATGGGCATCCTCATGACCTCTGATGTGCTTGGGCTCATTGTTACAATGACTCTGTCACTCCACCTTGTTGAGGATCTTTCTCTCTTTCTCTGACGATCCACCTTTTCTAGCATGATGTATTTTTCCAAGGACTAGCCTCTCCTGACAACATGCCCAAAGTATGTGAGAAATTTCACTCTCCTTGCCTCCACGGAGCATGCTGGTTATACTTTCTCTGAGACAGATTTGTTTGTTCTTTTGGTAGTTTATGGTAATTTAAGAGATAAGTAGACTCTACCAAGATTCCCCTTCCATCTGGCATGCACTGAAGCTAGACATTCAAGTGGTAAAAAGAAATATGAGTCACATCCTTATCCGTAGGCTCCTACATTCTTCTCATTCACTGATCAAGAAGCTTTTATCAAAATTCCATTCAATAATGTTTTTGTCCTCACAACCCCTAATAATTAGAAGACAAGTATTAGAACAAAGAGTTGTCATTGTTGGGTGCCATTGAGTAAGTTTCAATCCATAGAGACCCTATGTCCAACTGAATGAAATGTTGCCCTCACAACACTGAAGTATTTGAACACATTGTTTCAGGGGTTCATAGGATTCACTATGTGATTCTAGTCTTCTTCTTTGTCACTCTTCTTCTTTACCAAGTATGATGTCCTCCAAGGACTGGCCCCTTCTGATAAAGTATGTGTCTAAAGTATATGAGACAAAATCTCATCATCTCATTCTTCTTCTTGTTTTTGTGCCTTTGGGTAGACTGTGACTCACAGTGACCCTCTGAACAAGAGATCGGAATCTTGCTCTATCCTGTGCCATCCTCAGGATTTCTGACACACTTGAAGCCACTGGTACTGTCAGCATGTCAACTCATCTTGGAGAGTCTTAACTGTCTTATGCGGACCCTGCACATTTCCAAGCATGACATCCATCTTCAAAGAAGGACCCCTCCTAACAATATGCTCAATATATGTGAGATGAAGTTTCATCATCTTTGTTTCCAAGGAGCACTCTGGTTTCACTTTCTCCAGGACAGACATGTTTGTGCTCTTGGCAGGACACAGGATGTTCAGTACTCTTCTGCAGCACCACAATTCAAAGGCAGAAGAAAAGATTCTTCTGTTATTCTTTGTCACTGTCAAACTTTCTGGTGCTTAGCAAGTAATTGAGAAGACTATGGCTTGGATCAGGCACATCTTAACTTTTAAACTGTCCTAATTACTCTTCAGCACTTTGGAAAGTTCACTGAGAGCAGATTTTCCAAATACAACACGTTTTTTGCTTACTTGACGGCTGGTACCAAGGATGTTGATTGTGGATATAAGTAAGATGAAATTGTTGACAACTTCACTCTTTTGTTTATCTATTATGATGTTACCTATTGGCCCAAAGGTGAGGTTTTTTGTTTTCTTGATGTTCAGCTGTAACACACATTAAAGGCTCTAGAATTTGATTTGCAGAAGGAGCCTCAAGTTATCCTCAGGTTATGCAAACAAAGTTGTGTCTTCTGCATAATGCAGGCTCTTGATAGCTCTTTCTTCAATTGTGATGTCACTTGTTTCTTCATAAAGTCCAGCTTTACAAATTATTTGTTCGACATACCGATTGAAGAGCTATTGAGGAAGGATACAGCCTTGATACACACCTTTCTTGATTTGTTTTTGTTGTGTACTCTTGAGTTGAAATTAATCCATAGCTAACCCTTCAGTGGGTTTTCAGAGGGAATAAATTCATGGTAGGAGACTATCTTTCTGTGGAGCAGCTGGTGGATTTGAACTGCATGCCCTCAGGATTATGCGCAGCTTGACATTCTTCACTAACATCCATGAAAATAGGGTGGAAACAGTGGCAGTAGTACATGACATCCACTACCGTCATAGTGAGGAAAAATCCCAATCCATAGTCCAACGGATGATTCCTATGGGGTCACACATGCTCCCTGAAACATTTTTTGATTAATCCTAACACCAATAATCCCTTCCACATTACTCTCTACTTCTCTGCTGGGTTCAATTATTCATTATTCATTGCAATAACTCATGCTTATGAAGATTATTAGGGAAGTAATAAGTTACAATTCAGGACCATAAATGACTCAGGATACATTTCTTTAATCAGAACAATATCTTTTTCATTATCCTGAAATATCTGCCTCTCTGTCTCTGACCTATGACCCTGGCCGTGTTACAAAGCTCCTTTGATGCTGCCATTTTTAAGTGCCAATGACAACCTACTCTATCGTAAGTCTGGGCCCCAAGGTGCTCAGGTCTAGCTCTGTGATTCAGCAAATCTAGCTCCCTGGAAAATAGTCAAAGGCAAGCCCGTAGTCTGGAGACTCTCTGCTTCAAAAACACTCTACTTTATCCTTCTGGGGTCCAGGAGCCCACAGCTCTTTCTCATGCTGGTCTCCTAGTTCTGCTGTCTCCACTTCCACTGTCATCTTGTCTCCTGTCATCCTGGGATCATGCTTGGGAGGGTGGAGGGACAGCACAGGAGGGGAAGGCCCTCTATGAGGTGGATTAATTCAGTGACTGGGATAATTGCGATGGGAGTGTCAGAGACAGTGCAATTGGCACAGGACAGAGCAGAATTTAGGGCTGTTGTACATAGGGTCGCTATGAGTCACAAGCGACTCGATGGCACATAACAACAACAACAATATCCAGTGTTAGAGGAAGTTTCAGCATTGGGATCTCTGGTTCAGTAACTGCACCACACTTTCTGGCTCTTCTTTCTTTCTTTCTCCTCCATCACCTTCCCAACTCATATATCAATGCTTAAGTGAAACAGTTACAACCTTTTTTTTTTAAAGAAACTTTATTAAGGGAGCTCCCTAGCAAGATTCCTTGGTCTGGAGAGAGAGAGAGAGAGAGAGAGAGAGAGAGAGAGATCGATTGATCAGGCGTAAACCACACCCTCAGGTGATTTTGTCAGGTTTCTGTAGTAAATGTCTTTAGGGAGGGGCATTCCATTGTGATTTAGTCAGGTAGGTGAGGCCCTTCATTCCCTTTGTTGACATGCTGATATTCTTTGAATTCTTCATTCTACTCCTTTGACCTTCCTCTGGGCCTGACATTCCAGCCTCTTTAGTGAGAAAAGTGTGACTATATTCTAGCTACTTCCAACTGAACAGCAGCGAAGATCTGGGGCTCAGAGACTGGATTGGGTTGGCCTGGGACCAGTAGCCAGGGGAGACTATGGATGTCACAGCAGCTGGTTCAAGTTGGTAATTTATCCGTTTGATATCTGGCCACTGTGAGAGCTGGTAGGCTCACTCAAGAGAAAGAGAGTGAGGGGCACCACACTCACCCCAAAAGAGAGTGGGAGTGGGGAGTACAACATGCTTCGTCTCCTCTTCCAGGTTTCGGCACCAAAGTGTTAGGTCTTTGCACTGCCAAGGATGCAAGGAAGGGACCAGAGAAAGAAAGAAAGCTAAAGAAGCTTTATTAAGGAGCTCCTGGGTGGGATTTCTTGGTCTGGAGAGAGAGACAGACCAGGGGGAAATAGCCTACAACTTTTTCTTTTTTTAAAAAAAGCAATATTTTTTATTATTATTTGAGTGAAAGTTTACAAAACATATATTCCATTGATCATTTACACACACTTTGTACTGCAACATTGATTACAATACACCCAGTGCCTGGTCATCCACTCATTCTACATTGTCTTCCTTTTTGATCATATTAATGAGCATTTGTTATCTATGAATTAATTTTCTATTCTTCCCCACTTCATGGCAACCATTCTTAATGGAAGCAAGATTTCCATTTATGTCTCTCAACTCAGTTCCTTGTTACTTCTGACTCACAGTAATCCTCTGTTGGGAGCTACATGGCTAATCCAAAGGCAATGCCTCTCGGCTGGTTTGAATTCACCACCAGTTAATCAGAAGAAAGATAATCAGTCTCCTCTAGTGCAATCTACAACTTCCCCAAATCCACAGGATGGTCAGTAATGAGTTGACTCTAACTCAATGGCAATGAGTTCAACCCAGCTCTGTAGTGGATGTTGCAAAAACCAGGGCTTCAAATAGCCTCATCAAGTAATTTGTTGCATTGCAACAGCTCTTTCAGAAACTAAGGTTGCATAATCTGCATAATGCAGGTTGTTGGTGAGTCTTCCTGTAATCCCTATATTACATTCTTCATACGGTCCAGCTTCATCAGACAGTTCAGCATACAGAATGAATTAATATAGAGAGATCATTCAACCCTGACTCAGATCTTTCATGATTTCAAACCATGTAGGGTTCTTTGTTCTGGTCTGTGTGAACACAATTGAGTGTTTTGGAATACCCATTCATTTCAATGTTAGCCATAATTTGCTATGGTCCATGCAATAAAATGTTTTTGCATAGTCAAGAAAACACACACACACACACACACACAAAATTAAAAAAAAAACCACAAATAAACATCTTTCTGGTATTCTCTGCTTTCAGCCAAGATCTATCTGACATCAGCATTGATATTCCTTATTCCAATGGCCTCTTCTGAATCCAACTTGAATTTCTGGCAGTTCTCTGTTGCTGTTTTACTTTTATATACTATTAGTTCAATAATGTCTGTATTTTGTTGTATCACCTTTTTAAGAATGGGAACAGATATGGATTTCTTCTAGTCAGTCTTCCAAATTTCTTGATATAGATTTGTGAGCACATCCATGGCTACATCTGTTTGTTGAAACATGTCAACTGATATTTCATTAATTCTGGGGCCTTATTTTTTGCCAATGCCTTCAACACAGGTAGAAGTTCTTCCTTTATTTGTTGTTGATTATGTGCTGTCTCCTGAACACATGTAGCATTTCTCAAGATAAAAGAACTAAAAACAAATTCAAGTCTAGATTTGCATTACTGAAGGATTCTATAGGCAAAATCCAGGAATTATCCAGGAAGTACAAAAAGAAGATGGAAGGAATACAGAGTCACCCTACCAAAAAGAATTAGTCAACACTGTACCACTTCAGGAAGTAGCACAGGATCAAGAACGAGCTTGATAAGTACCACAGTTTTTTAAGTAGATGAGGCAGCTGGTGGACTGGTAGGTAGGGAGTTGCACTGCTAAGATCCTCTGTGTCAGTTTGAATCCATCAGATGTTTTTCAGGAGAAAGATAGACATTCTCTCCCTTGCAACTTACACCTTCTGAAAATCTGCTGGAGAGTCAGTGATGAGTCTATTCAGACTCCTCGACACTGAGTTGAGTTGCTGAAGGAGTTATAAGGGCCCTTGGTGGTATAGTGTGTTCTGTACCAGGGTGTTAAACAATAGTTCAGCATTTCCACTTCCTAAACAACATGCCTCAGGAAACCCTATGAACTTTGGTAAATGTCGATAGTTGTAGACAGGCTTCAAGCCTTTTGTTCATAGGGTCGCAATGAGTCGTGCTATACTCTAAGGCAATCAACAACAACAATGACAACAACAACAACAACTCTTCAATGAAAGAAATACTGGCAATCTCCTTTAATAAAGATTTACAGCCTCAGAAACCTGATAGAGGGTTGCCATGAGTTGGAATTGACAGGACGATAGTGGGTGGATAATAGGATATAAAAAGCTCTACCAGAAGGGTTCTGGTAGGCTGCTGCCAACCCAAAAGCAGGTGGCTTCAATTCACCTGCTCTTCTGAAAGGGAAAGATGGGAAATCTCCTCCCTTAAGATTTATACCCTTTGTAAACCTGCTGGAGGGTCAGCTTTGGGTGTGTTTCCACTTGATGGAAATGAGATTTTTAGTGACATACTAGAAATTTTTCTGATCACATAGTCTTTAAAGAGTTTCACTGCTAACTCAAAGACTGAGTCTTTTCTTTTTTTTAATGAAAATATAATGATCCTTTTTATTTTCAATCTTCTGTTGCATGCCTTTCATTTTTACTTTATTTTTTAATTTTTTTATTATGATTAATTTTAATGAAAATTTACAGATACTTTGGATTTCCATTCATTCATTATTGCACTTTTCTCCCTGCTCACCCCTCCCCGCAAGTTGGCTCTTCTCTTTGAAAAGTAAAAGAAAAATTCTTTCATTGTTACATAATCCCTCCTCCCGAGTCCACTCCAATATGCAGCCTTCGTTCTGGACCCTTAAAGGCTGCATCTTTACTGATGATTTGAATCCATTGTTACAAGGGAGAAAGATGTGAATCATCTCCTGTGGAATTTTTAGTCTTAGAAACCCAATATCAGCTATGGGTCATCTATGAGTCGGTTCTGTCTGACTCAATGTAAAGAAATTCATTTGAGAGCTATAGTGGATTATGCATTGAGATGTTAACTTAAAGGTCAGTGTTTCAAATCAGTAGACTGTTCCTCTGGAGAAAGAGAACACAGTTTGGTCTCATAAGATTTATCACTGTAGAAGCCTGATGTAGCATTGCCATGCATCAAGAATCAACTCAGTGTTTTTTAAAATTGTTTCATCCAAAGGCACAGACACTCATATCTATAATCCATTGGAGAAAATTCCAGTTTTTAGTTAGAAGATGCACATCTAACTCAAAGATAGTATTTCTCTGATGGGTTGGATCCATCATGGCTCCAAGAGAGAAAGATGGACAATCTCCTCTGTACAATTGGCAAGTCACTGAAAACTCACTGAAGGGTCAGCTATGAGTCAGTTCCAACTCAGTGGCAACGACAGAGATGGGGTGGTGATGAAGAGAATACAGACTGGAGAATTGGCAATTACAAGACTTTTTAAAAGATTGTGATTTGTGTGAAATGTACAAAGCAAATTGTTTCCCCCCCCCAATCATTCATATTCCTTTTGTTCTGTAGTATCAGTTACAGTGTCTAGAATGACTAATAATCCATTCATTCCATATTGTCTTTCCCTTCACTCACCTTAATAAGTGTTTAGCTACTAATTAACTCATTGTTGTTGAGTTAGAACTGACTTATAGCTCACTCACCAGTAGATTTTCAGAGGTTATAAATTGCCTGGGAAGAAATTGCTTATCTTTCTCTCTCAGAGCAGCTGGTGGATTGCCAACCACCTGCCTTTGGGTTGACTGCAGAACTCTTTATCATTAGGCCACCAGAGCTCCCTCACTAGTGTTTATTACCCATTTTTTTAAGGAGCTCTGGTGGTGTAGTGGCAAGAAGCTGTGCTGCAACCCCTAAGGCACACGGTTCAAGGCCTCTAGCTGTTCTGTGGGAAAAGGATAAGCAATCTCCTCACATGCCATTCACTGCCTCTGGAAACCTGGAGGCTCAGCTATGGGTCAGTTGTGACTCTATGGTACACAACAGCAACAATCAATTTTCTAATTGCTACTATTCTGCTTTCTGATACCCTTACCAGAATGATTCACTTTATATGTAAGCCTTTCTCTAGCTTTTTAAGACAGAGGTGGACAGCTTTTGAAAGTAGAATTTTAATAGGGATGAAAAGACAGGGGTTAAATTGAAAGACACAAAATCAGTTAGGAGAAAAGAGTAGTTCTCAGTTTTCTATGCCAATCTGTCCACATCCGTATGGCTTGTTCCACCACTGTTATGAGACTAGTAGAGACTAGAATTGGCGCAGCTTAAGCTCTGTGAAAAAAGTACTCCGTGAAAGAATTTGCTGTGCCTTGCAAAGCAGGCCAACAGAGAATGCTTACATCCCGAGTCTGTCAACTGGACTTCTCAAGTATGCTTATTAAAATAGTATTTTTGGAACAGTGGTTTGGAATGGATGCCTGCTCCCTGAGGAACACAGGCCCCGTTGTCAGAAACATTTGCTACAACAGTAAACTTTGTTGATGGAGATGCAGATGAATTTTTTTTCCACTGAGTTTTCACATGTTTCTAATTGTATATACTAAGTGTGTATTGTTTTAGAGCAACAGAAGTTTATTTTAAAAATTAGGTCTATTTCTGCTCTTTGTTTGCGGATACATCATTTGAGGTGACCTATTGAGGAAGGAGTTGGGTTGCCAACCCAAAGGCGGGCAGTGCAAGTCCACCAACTGCATCATAGTAGAAAGATGGGCAATCTCCTCCTGTGTGAGTTACAGCCTCTGAAAACCAGTGACAGTGTCAGTTACGAGTTGGTTCTGACTCAATGGCACATAACAATTTTTAAATAAAATAATGTATAGGAGTTAGCCTTGTTATTATTTAATCAGAATTGAGAAAGGAGAAAGTGTAGGAAGAGAGAGAAAGGGGGAAAGAGGATAAGTTAAAAAGTTCTTTGGATATTTACAATTCTGATTTACCCAGATTTAACCAGGCCCTCACCATAGCTCAGTAAACCATTTCTTTCTCTCTTATCCACACCTCTTCATCTCCTGTTGTTGTTGTTGTTATGTGCCGTTGAGTCGCCTGCGACTCATAGCGACCCTATGTACAACAGCCCTAAACTCCACTCTGTCCTGTGCCAATCGCACTGTCTCTG
>NW_006399917.1:3492817-3493292 GCF_000299155.1 Elephantulus edwardii
TGCATGGGCCGGGAATCGAACCCGGGTCTCCCGCGTGGCAGGCGAGAATTCTACCACTGAACCACCAATGCTCAAGACTCTTCATCTCCTACATCTTTAAAATTTTGTTTCTGAATTTTTAATTTTTTCTAGCATGTATTCTCTAAGCCTTTCCAATACAAGCTTCCCTCATCTTTATTTCACAAATGGTATTTCCTGTTTGTTGCTAGGAAAAAAAAAAAGAGAGAAAACGAGAGTCCTAACTCTGGACATACTCTAAATATAATCCCTGCTTCGGCTTGAGAGCCAAATCTCACCGAATATTCTTTCTAGTGGCTTTAGCATACTACTCATCTCTGGCTGACTCACTCTAAACTACAATAGATAGAAGCCTCTAAGCATCTCTCAAGGAATGTCTTGTATGAATTGATTCTTGGATACATACTTAGTACGAAATCTGACAGTGGTTCTCTATAAAAAAATAAAAAAGTAGATT
>NW_006399917.1:3493392-3510348 GCF_000299155.1 Elephantulus edwardii
TCTATAAAAAAATAAAAAAGTAGATTCTTTTTTATTTTCATTTTTTAAAAATTATTAGTTTCCATGAAAATTTACAGAGACTTTGGATTTCCATTCATTCATTGTTGCACTTTTCTCCCCTCCCAAGCCTTCCCCCAGCACACTCCCCTCTTGGAAAAGTAAAAGAAAAATTCTTTCATTGTTTTACTATCCTTTCCCTGAGTTACACTCCACTATGCAGCCTTCGTGCTGGACTCCTGTCATGACAAAAATACCTAATCACATGTCCCTTTTAAATAGTTTTCTCCCTCATCTGTTTCAATGCAGTATACATTATTGAATCCATCTTTATCAGTCTCCCTCCAACCCCGAGGTCAGTCCTGTTTTACAACAGTGGCACCATGCAGTATTTGTTCTTTTGTGACTGAGATACTTCACTCAGCGTAATGTCCTTCAGGGTCACCCATTTTGAACAATATTGCATGAGTTCCTTGTTTTTCAATGCAGCGTAGTATTCCATTGTGTGAATATACCACAGCTTCTCTATCCATTCATTAGTTGATAGGCACTTAGGTTGTTTCCAGCTCCTTGCTATTGTGAACAAAGCCACGATAAATATGGGTGTGCATAAAAAAGTAGACTCTAATCTAATTTACCTGACATACTTTGGGCAAGTTGCTAGGAGGGCTATTCCCTGAAGAAGGACATGATGCTTAGAAAGGTGGAGGGTTGATAAAGGAGATGAAGACACTCAACCAGGTGGATTAATACAGTGACTGCTGCAATGGGCTCTTGTGTGTCCAGGAAGTGTGAGAATGCCACAGGATAGAACAGGGTTCAGATCTTTTGTTCATAAGGTTGCTATGAGTCGTACTCGACTCGATGACACCTAACAGCAACAACAATTCAATCTTCTACCTAATGAATGACTATCCAACAGAGTGAAAAGAAAACCTATCAATTGGAAAAAACCCTTTTGACAATATTATCAGACAAGGGTCTCATAGCAAAAGTTTACATAATACTACTAGGCCTCCAGAAGAACAGGACTGACAACCTAATTACACAATGGGCAAAAGACATGGAAAGACTTTTCACAGAGGAAGATATTCAGGAGGCCAACAGGCACAGGAAGAAATGCTTAAAATCACTGTCAATAAGAGAGATGCAAATCAAAACCACAATGAGATACCATCTCGTTCCAGTAGCAGTGGCAAAGCTTAGCAGTGCAGCAAGCAATAAATGCTGGAGAGGATATGGAGAGGTGGGAACATTCACACAACGGATACTATGCAGAACTCAGGAGCAATGATTTAGAAAACTACTACATAACTTGGGAGAGACTGGAAAGAATTATGCTGTGTGAACTAACTGTCTCATAACAACAAATACTGCATAGGATCATTATTGTAAAAACAGGAGGATAACTAGTGACAAATGAATGGAGACCCAAGGCAGGAAGGTGTGGGAGCAGAGGGGTGAGGATGGGTAGGGGCAAAACCACAAGGTCGCACAACTTAGTGGGTGGAAGTGGGGGAAGAAATGGAAAGGATCCACAGTGCACCTGAAAAGAGAGGGTAATAAAGGGCAAGGTCCAATGGTGATTAATCTTAGAATACAGGATGCATAGAAACGATTGTATGAGACACAATATGAGTGAAGAATAGTGCGAAACACAATGCATACAAACTTTTTAAGCAATTCAACATAATTTTTTAAAAAATTAAAAGTTAAAAAGTAAACCTTTAAAAATACAGTTCTCTCTGATGCTGATAGTGCAATTGCTTTGCCTTTATGTTAATTTTTTTACATTTTTTGTATTTCACACTATCTTTCATTCACATTGTGTTTCATACAATCATTCTTATTCGTTTGTGTTTTGTAAAACTAATCACCATTGAACTATGCCCACCATTACCCCGTCCTCCTTTCTATTATTTTTAAATGTCTAATTCTTCTTAATATTCTTAGTCTTATTTTATTTTTTAATTATTTTAATGAAAATTTACAGAGAGGTTGCATTTTCTTTCATTCATTCATTGTTGTGGTTTGCTCCTTCCGCACTCCCCCCCAACCCCTGCCCCAGTCCACGTTTAATGAACCTCTTGTTCCAGTTTGTTAATTGTCATACATATAATGCCTAATCATACATTCCTTTCAGACAGTTCTTCCCCTCAACTATTCTATTATCTATCTACTCTTTTCCCATCCCCCCACAACCCTAATGTTAGTCCAATTTATAACAGTAGTGTTACTCAGTATTTTTCTTCAAAATTTCCCCCTTTTCTTAGTTTCCCCCTCAACTCCCACGTCAGTCATTTTTTATAACAGTGGCGTTATGCAGTACTTGTCATTTTCGTGACTAAGAAATTTCACTCAGCATATATCATTTCCTCCAGTCTCACCCATGTTGTGTAGTGTTTTACAAGTTTATTGTTTTTCAGTGCTGGTAATATTCCATGTGTGAATATACTAAGTTTTTCAATCTATTCTTTTGTTGATGATAGGAAGTTGTGCTACTTCCATCTCTTTGTTATTATGAATAATGCAGCAATAAATTTGGGTGTATATACATCTGTTTGAGTTGCAACTCAGGTTTCTTTAAGACGTATTCCCAGTAGTGGGATAGCTGGGTCATATGATATATTATCTATTTTCAACTTTTTGAGAAAGCTGCAGACCACCTTCCATAGTGGCAGTACCATTTTACATTCCCACCAGCAATGAAGAAAGGAGTGTGTCAAGGATGTTTTCTCTCTCCATACTTATTTAATATGTATGCTGAGCAAATTATTTGAGAAACTGGACTCTATGAAGAGGAATGTGGCAGGAGGGTTGGAGGGAGACTCATAAATAACCTACGTTATGCAGATGAGACAACCCTGCTTGCTGCAAGTGAGGAGGATTTGAAGCACATGTTGTAAAAGATCAAGAAATGGAAAGAAAGAAAAGAAAAAAGAAGAGAGAGAGAGAGAGAGAGAGAGAAAGAAAGAAAGAAAGAAAGAAAGAAAGAAAGAAAGAAAGAAAGAAAGAAAGAAAGAAAGAAAGAAAGAAGATAAATACATCCTTTGGCATGAATTGCATTTCAAGGTCAAGAAGACTAAGATTCTTACCACATCACCAAGTAGGCAACAACATAATGGAAAGAAAAGAGATTGAAACTGTCAACAACTTCATCTGACTTTGATCTACAATTGACACCTTTGATACCAGCAGGGAGGAAATAAGAAGACATATTTGCACTGGCAACATTTGCTGTTAGGGACCTCTTCAAATTATTGAGGAGTAATGATGTAAGTTTGAGGACTAAAGTGCATCTGATTCAGGCCATAGTCTTCTTTCCAATCACTTGCTATGCACTTGAGAGCTGGATAATGCATAAGAATGACAGAAGAAGAACTGATACCTTTGAGCTGGGGTGTTGGAGAAGAGCACTAAACATCCCATGGGCAGCCAAAAGAACAAAAAAATATGTCTTGGAGAGGGTGCAGCTGTAATACTCTTTGGAGGCAAGAATGATGAAGCTTCCCTCACATATTTTGGGCACATTGCTGGGAGGGGCTATCGGATCAGCAGAGGAAAGGAAGATGCTTGACCAGGTGGATTGACACGGTGACTGTCACAATGGGCTGTAGTGTGTCAGAAAGTGTGAGGATGGCACAAGATAGGACAGGGTTCAGATCTGTTGTTTACAGGGTCACTACGAGTCTTACTCAACTTGTTGGTACCTAACAACAACAAACAACCAGCAGTGAATGAGAGTCCCAATCTTTCCATAACCTTGCCAGCATTTGTTGTTTGCTGCCCTGTTGTTGCTCGGGTGAAATGATATCTCACCGGTGTTTTGATTTACATCTCTCTGATAGCTACAGATTTTGAACATTTTGTCATGTGTTTGTTGGTCACCTGAATTTCTTTTTTTTTTTTTGGTGAAGTGTCTATTCATACACAGCTTTGGTAGTCAAGATAGCATGATACTGGTACCGAGACACATACATAGATCAATGAAATAGAATTGAGAACTCAGAAATCAGCTCATCTACCTATGGCCAACTGATTTTTGGCAAGGAGTTAAAAGAAATTAAGCGGCAAAATTGCAGTCTCTTTAAAAAATGGTACTGGCAAAATCAGAAAACCATCTGCAGAAAACTTAAGCAAGACACACACCTCACACCATACACAAAACTAACTCAAGGTGGTTCAGGGACCTAAGAGTAAAACCAAACACTGTAAAATTCATCAGAGAAAAAGTAAGGACGCTAGAAACCCAAATCTACAGCATGAACAGTCTTTCAAGCATAAGAAAAATCCACAACGAGGAGAGGATAAAATAGACAAATGGGACCTTCTAAACATCAAATCACTATTCATGACAAAAAACATGGGCCCCTGAGCTTGCAGCTGATGCCCTTTTGAACCTAGGCACAGATGGCTGGGGCTGAGTTAACTAGAATTCATCCAGATGAAGGGAAGATGATCCATGCTGTGAACAAGGGTCAATTGGTGGGACCTGATGGCTTGCTCTGAACTGGACTTTGCTTATGGATGCAGATGCTCGACGTTTCCAAGTTAAACATTGAGTTCCTCAGCAAAAAGAACATTCATGTTGCCTTGGAGTACCGTCTTGATAGAGATGGGCAAATCAGAAATTGGCTATCTAGATGAGGCATGAAATAGCTGGCTTACACACTGTCGTGAATGTAGTTATTAGTATTCCTGGGAGAGGAACAAACACCATGCTTGGAAAGGTGGAGAGTCGGTGAAAGAAGGGAAGACTCTCAACCAGGAGGATTGACACAGTAAGTGCCACAATGGGACCTAGTGTGTCAGGAAGTGTGAAAATAGTACAGGGTAGGACAGGGTTCAGATCTGTTGTTCACAGTCACTATGAGTTGTACTTGACTCCATGGCACCTAAAATCAATAGCAGTAGTCTCAGGGGGTTCTACCAGTCTTCACTGGGCCAGTAATTCTGGTCATTTCAATGTTTTTTATTTGTTTTGTTTCAAATATTTTACACACTCTATCCAGAAGCTTCTATTGTGATTCTTTTTAGAGTAATCAGCAGTGGTAAGCCTCTACCATGTAATCCTGGCCTCAGGGCTGTGGAAGGTGGTTCAGATATTCTGCACAATTGGGTTAATTGTCCCCCTGTATTTTTACTTTTCTTTCCCTTTCTTTAGTCCAGGCAGGGAAAGACCTTAAATGGTTGGCTATTTAAAAGGTTTTACAGATCCCAGTTAGTACTCTCTGTGCTAGCATATGAAGTGTTGTCTTTGTGTACAAAGCTTTGTGTACAACAGCTTTGCTATGCTGTTGACCTTGCTGTTTCCTGAAAATACAGCCTTGAGTCTGCAAAGCCAGCAACTCATTCTGTCAGGGTGATGGATTATGGACCAAGAAGTTTATTTGGGAAGGGCTAGGGAGAGGGAGGCATATTAGTAATTAGTTTAATATATAGAGAGTAGTTTGGCTGAAGGGTAAGATTATATAACAATTATAAATCAATAAAGTTAAAAGTAGGACCATAGTTGCAGAGTGGAGTATACTCAGGGTGGGGGTGGAGGGGTGTGTGGGGACTGTATACCAATGAAGGAGGTTTTCTTTCGCTTTTCAAGGAGAACTGAGGGGTGGGGAGTGGGTGGGGAGAAAAGTGTACCAATGAATGAATGGAAATCCAAAATCTCTGTAACTGTTCATTGAAATGAATGGGGGGGGGGAAAAGTAGGACCATAAAAGGAAAAGAATGATCAATGTGACTTCATCACAATTAAAATATTTTTCTCCATTAAAAATAATTAAGAGCATAAAAACAAGACAAAACACAGACCAAGAAAAATATTTGAAAAGCATATTTATCTGTTTCAGACCATAGTCTTTCTGATTACTAGCTAAGCATCTGAGTCCTGAACAATGAATAAGGATGCCAGTAAAAGTATTGATGCATTTGAGATGTGGTGTTGGAGAAGAGCACTGAATATCCCGTGATTGACCAAGAGAATGAACAGATATGTATTGGAGAGGGTGCAGTTGGAATGTTCTTTGGCGTCAAGAATGATGAGACTTTGTCTCACAAACTTTGGACATATTGCTAGGAGGTGCTATTCCTTGGAGGGACGTGATATTGGGAAGGTCGTAGGGTCGGTGAAGAAGAGGAAGACCTTCAACCAGGTGGATTGACACGGTGACTGTTGTAATGGGCTCTTGCGTGTCAGAAAGTGTGAGGATGGCACATAACAGGACTGGGTTCAGATATTTTGTTCATGCTCGACTCAATGGCATCTAACAGCAACAACAACAACAATAAAGTTTATGACGAAGAGCTATTATCCAGATGATTTGAAAACACAAAACAACAAGTCTCTCAAAATGAAACTGTTAAGGAGGAAATCAATCGATCAGAAATGAACTAAATCATGAAGAGAGTGTGAAGATAGTAAATAAACAGCTGGAAGGATGTTCATCACTATTGGGGTTATTCACTATGAACTTGGCTCCCACTGACCGTGACCCAGTGTATAGTGAGTGAAATGCTGCCCTGTCTCACGCCATCTCACCACTGCCACAGTGCTTAAGCCTGCTGTTGCAGTGTTGGGGACAATCCCTCTCATGGATGGTCTTCCTCTCTTTTGCTGATCCTCTACTTTCCCAGCCTCGAGGCCCCCTTTTAAGGGCTGATCCTACCTGAAAGGCTGCAAGTATAGGAGACGAAGTCTCACTTGCCTCTAAGGAGCACTCTGACTGTGCTTCCTTCATTTGCTGGTTTTTTTGGCAGTCCATGGAATATCCACTACTCTTTGCCCATATAACCCAAAGGCATTAACTCCTCTTTAGTCTTCCTTATTCATTGTCCAACTTTCACACACATATGAAGCACTTGAATACGCCATGGCTCTTGGTAGAAGTACCTTAGTCTTTTAAATGGCATCATTGCTCTTTAGCACTTTAAAGAGACCCCTGATAGCAAATTTTCTTAATTCGGTCTTAGTAATTATGACTATATAAATTTAAAAATTAATGGAACAGAAGTTTACATGACGTTGTACCCTATGTTGTTGTTTGTTGTTATGTGCCATCAAGTCGCCTGCAATTCATAGTGACCCTATGTACAACAGCTCTAAACTCTGTTCTATCCTGAGTCAACCTAATTGTCTCTGACACATCTACCCCCATTACCCGAGTCACCGAGTCAATCTATCTTGCTGAGGGTCTTTTCCTCTCTTGTGCTGTCTCTCTATCCTCCCAACATTATGTCCCTCTCCAAGGACTGGTCCCTCTTTGCAACATGCTTAAAGTATGTCAGACAGAGTTTCAGATTGCTTGACTCCAAGGAGCAACCTGGTTTGACCCTCTTTAGGATGAACCTTTTTGTTCTCCTAGCAGTCCATGGTATATTCTTACTCTCCTCGAGCACCACCGTTCAAAGGCATCAATTCTCCTGTCATCCCTAGTTGTTGTCCAGCTTTCTGATCCATAGCATGTAATTGCAAAAATCATGGCCTGGATCAGGCACATCTTAGTCTCCAGACTGATACCATTGCTCTTCAGTACTCTGGAGAGGTCCCTGACAGCAGACTTTACCAGTGTAATTCGTCTTTTAAGTGCCTTATGTATTTCAATATATTTACAGCATATGGTAGGATGGTTTGTAGAGTGTGGTGCAGTTAACTAAAAAATGATGCTTCTCTGGTGGTTCAAATCCACTAGTTGCTCCACTGAAGAGAGGAATCTCCTTCCATGTGATTTAAAGTCTCTGAATATTAGTTATGAGTTGATTCTGACTCAATAGCAGTGAGTGGATATGAATGTAGGCATGTTGTTATTGTTGTTATATATCATAGAATTGCTTGAGATTCATAGCAACCCTGTTTACAACAACCCTGGACCTTGCTCTATTAAACACAAGTCTTATTGTCTCTGACACATCTACCCTCATTACCCCAGTCACTGAATCAATACATCTCATCAAAGGTCTCCCTCTCTTGTGCTGTACCTCTACCCTCTCAAGCATGATGTCCCTCTCCAAGGACTGGTACCTCTGCCCAAAGTATGTCAGGAAGAGCTTCAAAATCCTTGCCTTCAAGGAGCAACCTGGTTTCACCTTCTCCAGGATGAACCTGTTTGTTCTCTTAGCAGTATATTGTATACACAAAACTCTTTTCCAGCACCATCACTCAAGAGCATCAATTCTCCTTCTATGATCCTTAATAATTTTCTGGCTTTCTGATGCATAGCAAATAATTGTGAAGACCATGGCCTGGATCAGGCACACTTTAGTTTCTATACTGACATCGTTGCTCTACAGCACTCTGGAGAGATCCCCAATGGCAGATTTTTCCTTAGTGCAATTTATCTTTTGATTTCTTGGCTGCTGGTACCAAGAATGTTGATTGTGGAGCTTAGTAAGGTGAAGCTGTTAACAAGCTAACTCTCTTCACAATCTATTGTAATATTGCCAGTTGGCTCAATGGTGAGAATTTTTCTTGATGGTGAACTTCAGTTCATATTGTAGTCTGCGGTCTTGACCTTCTCCAGCAAATGCCTCAGGTTCTCCTCAGTTTCAGCAAGATTGAGCTATTTGCGTAAGTCTTCCTCCAATTCTGAAGCCACATTGTTTCACATATAGATTGAAATGGTATGGAGATAGAATGCAACCCTGGCATACACCATTTCTGATTTTGAACCATGTAGTGTTTCCATGTAGTGTTCTGATGACCATGTCCTGGTCCAAGTATAAATTTTGCATAAGCACAATCAAGTGCTCTGGGATTCCTGTTCTTCTCAGAGTCAGCCACAGTTTGTTATGATCTACACAGTCAAATGCCTTTGCATAGTCAATGAAACACAGACATTCCTCTGGTGTTCCCTGCTTTCAGCCAAGATCCTTCTAACATTGGCTAAAATATCCCTAGTTTTATGGTCTCTTCTAAAGACAGCATGCATATCTGGCAGTTCTCTGTTAATGTACTGTTCTAGTAATTTTTGCATTGTTTTCAGCAGGAGCTTACTTGCATGCAATGTCAACATTGTTTGTTAATCTCTGCAACTCTGATGGGTTACCTTCTTTTTAGAATGAGAACATATGTGGGTCTCTTCCAGTCAGTTGGCCACGTGACTGTACTTCAGATTTCTTGACACAATTTGGTGAGCATGTCCACGGCAGCGTCTGTTTGTTGTCAGTTAGTATGCTGTCAATTCCTGGGGACTTATTTTTTGCCAATTCTTTCAGAGCAGCTTGAACTTCCTCCTGCATCACCATTGTCTCTTGATCGGGTGTTGTTTCATTAAATTCTTCTGTGCCAGCCAATTCTTTTAGGTACAATGACTGTATACGCCTTCTATCTTCTTTTAATGCTTTCTGGATCATTCAATATTCTGTCCAAAGCATCCTTAAGTATTGTAACTCAAGGCTTGAATTTGTTCTTCAGTTTCTCCAGCTTAAGAAATGTAAAATGAGTTTGGCCCTTTTGATTTTCTGACTCCAGCTCTTTACACATTTCATTATAATACTTGGCTTTGTCTTCCCATGCTGCCCTTGGAAATCTTCTGTTTAGTTCCTTAACTTCTTTACTTATTTCCTTCACTTTGGTTTCTTAGAATTCTAGTTCTGACATCCATCTTGGTCTTTTCTTCTTCCTTTGTCTTTGTAAGACAATGACCTGGACCAGGTACATGCCTTAGTCTTTAGGCTGACATCATTTCTCTTTAGTACTCTAGAGAGATCCCTGAGAGCAGATCTTTACCAATGAACATATCTTAGGATTTCTTGACTGGTAGTACCAAGGGTATTGGTTGCAGACTCAAGTTAGATGAAATAATTGACAACTTCACTCTTTTCTCCATTTATCATTATGTTGTCTATTGTACTGGTGGTGAGGACTTTTCTTTCTTCACATTGAGATGCAATCCATATTGAAGGCTGTTATTCTTGATCTTCTGCAAGACACTCTTCAAGTCCTCCTTACTCTTAGCAAGCAAGGTTATGTCATCTGTATAACACAGGTTGTTGATGAGTCTTCTTCCAACCAATCCTGATGTCACATTCTTCATAAAGTTGATTTATTTAGCATACACATCAAATAAGCATGGAGAAAGGATGCAGTGCTGGTGCACACCTTTCTTTTTTCTTAATTGTAGTTTTAGTAAAAATTTACCAAGATTTGGGTTTTTATACATTCGGTGATACACAATTTTCCTCCCTCGCCCTCTTCCATTCACTATGTAATGTGTGTCCTGTTCTACATTATTAATCATCAGGCGTAAAATATTTAATCATCCATTCCCTTTAGCTTTTTCTTCCTTTCACTCATTCCAGCGTACTGTTCATTGTATATCCATACTGAACTTCTCCACCCATTCTTTCCACAAAAGTAATAAATCTGACTCCTGTGCAGTCCATCAGGAAAGGTCCGTGTGTATAGTTTCCATTTGTGTGTGTGTGTGCTTAAAAGTATTTGTCATTAATAAATCATTGGTGGTCCAGAATTCAGTCATTCAGTCTCTTGTCTCATTTATTTCTCCAAGTCCATAATTTCTGATTGCCAGTCCTTCTTTCTTGCTCCCAACTTTTGCATTCCAGTTCCTAATTATTATTATTATAGAATATTGAATGCATGTTTGATAAATTTCAGTCTTCAAAAGTTGGTAGAAATTCTCAACTTCTTCATCTTTGGCTTCAGTTGTTGGTGTGTATTTGTATACTACTTGTATTAACAGTTCTGTCCTTTATGTGTGTGGTAGTACCCTTCCACTGACAGGATGTACTTCAGGATGGATATTGAAATGGTCCTTTTGACTATGAAAGCAACCCCATTCTTCCTACTTTCCCCCATACCTAGCATTAGTAGGTCATATGATTGTCTGATTCAAAATGGTGAATGCCAGTTTATCTCAGCTTGCTAATGTCTAGAATATCAGTCTTTCATTTTGGACAATATCCAACTTTCCTGAATTCATACTTTGCATCCTCTACTTTCTAATTATTAAAGCATATTTTGAGCTGTTCCTACTATGAGTGTCTTATCGGGTATCTATCTCCAATGCTATATCTGACAGTGTTCCTCTATTGTTCATAGGGTTTTTGAAGCCCTGTTGTTTCAAAAGTGTCTGACCAATCCTTCTCCCTAGTGTATCTTAATCTTGGGTTTCTGCTTTAGTACAATAACTGACAGACAAGCACTGCACAAGTACAGCAGAAGATCGGCAAGCTCTGATGACCGAGTGGCAAGAAGCTGCACTGCAATTCCAGAGGTACACAGTTTGAATCCACCAGATGCTCTGCTGGAGAAGGAGGGATAATCTCCTCCTCTACAAGTCAGATCTGATTTGATGGTACACACACACACACACACACACACAAATGATAAAATGAAAAAAAAAAAGGTAAAAGTTAAAACCATCCATTCTTAAAAAAAAAAAAACACTAAAAAAAATATATCAGAAGATAAACCAGTGTGTATGTACGTATTTAGCTATAAGAATCAGCAACATGCTAATCACTCCTCTATACAATAAACTGACAAGTAAATGTCATACCTGCAAGAACAAATCCTAAGGATAAGCAAACATATACATATCATAGTGTGGGTGATGAGGGTTCCCTTAGTGAAATGGCACAGGCCCAGAAGGCGCAGAGGCTGGGCTGAGTCAGCTGGTGAAAAATAGACAGCTCAAACCCACCAGCTGCTCTAAGGGAGAAAGATGGGCAGTCTCCTACTATAAAGATTTACAGCCTAAAAACTCACTGGAAAGTGCTAATAGGAAGTGGTGCTACTGACTCAAAAACAGTAGGTGTAGCTTAGTTTTGGGAAGTCTCTTAAGTGTGCAACAACTTTGTTGGGAAAAGTGTGAGACTTACAAGGATGTGGTACAGAGATGGTGGCTTAATTATAGGGATGTACAATTTAATGGGAGGATGATGAAAATTGGAAGAATCTGGTGTGAAAAACAATGTATTTGAATTTTGTAAATAAACTAGTATAATAAAAAAAATTAACATTTCTCAAGAAGTTAAATTAAAGCAATTGAAGAAGTCCCTCAAATTCTTTCAAGCCTGCTACTCCCTGAGATGAGACTTGTTGGTAACTAGTCGGCTGTTGTTGTTGCTACTGTGTACTATTGTCAGGATCAACTAATAGCTGACCCTCCAGTGGGTTTTCAGAGGAAATTTAATCACACAAGAGGAAATTTCCATCTTTCTCCTGCAGAGCAGCTGGTGGTTTCAAACCACAGGCCTTTGGAATGGCAGCGGAGTTCCTGACACTAGGCCACCAGGGCTCTAATAGGCTGTAGAGGAGAGTAAAGTGAGGGCTGTGTCGTCCCTGACATTGTGGAGACTGAGCTGCTGTGGATGAAACTCAGTTCAAATCCAAATTAGTGCAGGATAAAGTAGATCAAGCTTTAAATACCTAGCCGGACTTCACAAGAAAGAAAGGGAAATTCCCTTGGTGTCAGAAACGGTGAGAACTGAGAAAAAGCACCAAGGTGTCCAGAGCATAAGACCTGCTGTGGGCCTCAGAGGGGAGGGGCTGGAACTCCTCCCCCTTCCCCACCGCCCCCAAAGCTGGAAATGCTGCAGAGACAGGAAGTTGGCTTTCTTTTATTTTTTTCTAGAAGTTCTGTTGCATTCTTTTCAAGTCTCGGTGTTCTTATTCTTCGTGTCCTTTCCTTAGTCCTTGGGTGGAAGTTTGTAGGGGGTGGTACTGCTAACCGAAAGGTGAAAGGCGGCGCCTCTATGGTGATTCGGATCCCCCAGCAGGTCTTTGGGAGGATGGGCAACCTCCTCCTATGTGATTTACAGCCTCAACAACCCAGTGGAGTTCTGAGTCAGTTCTGAATCTTTTGCTTTCTATTGTTACTAGGTGCAACTGTGTTGATTTTGACCCATTGTAATCCCATGTGACAGAGTATAACTTCTTTATCATAACAAAAGGTTGACAGTTTACCCCAAAGAGACCATAACTGACATCCAAGCAGATATATGCACACCCATATTTATTGCAGTTTTTTTCACAGTAGCAAGGAGTTGGAAACAACCTAAGTGCCCATCAACAAACGAATGGATAGAGAAGCTGTGGTATATTCACGCAATGGAATACTACACTGCATTGAAAAGCAAGGAACTCATGCAATATTATTCAAAATGGTTGACTCTGGAGGACATTATGCTGAGTGAAGTATCTCAGTTACAAAAGGACAAATACTGCATGGTCCCACTGTTGTAAAACAGGACTGACCTCGCGGTTGGGAAGAGACTTAGAAAGATGGATTCAATAATGTCTACTGCATTGAAACAGATGAGGGAGAAAACTGTTTAAAAGGGATATGTGATTAGGTATTGTTGTCATGACAGGAGTCTAGAGTGAGGCTACATGGTGGAGTGGACCTGGGGGAGGGTTTGTAAAATAGTGAAAGAATTTTTCTTTTACTTTTCCAAGAGGGTAGTGTACTAGGGGGGAAGGTTGGGAGGAGAGAAAAATGCAACAATGAATGAATGGAAACCTAAAGTCTCTGTAAACTTTTATTGAAATTAATAATAAATTTAAACTTAAAAAAGATACAATTAAAAAAAAAGGTTGACAGTTCAAACCTATTCGGCAGCTCCACAGGAGAAAGAGATGATGATCTTCCCCGGTAAAGATTACAGCCTAGAACTTATATGGGACCAGTTACTCCTGTCCCTCAATGGCGAGAAATCTGAAAGGACAGATCTGTTTGTGAAAAAAAACGGTTGTTGTCCACTAGGTTCCGACTTACGACACTCCCAGGAGGGTCAGCATAGAACTTTGTGTGCCCCACAGAACTACAATGACTGATTTTATTTTTTGTATTTTTAGGGAAGATTGCCACATCTTTCTTTCAAGGCATCTTAGATCTACATAGCTAAAACCTCCAGCGTCCAGGTTAAGAGCTGAGCATGTTAATGACTTACACAACTTAGACTCTTATTGGGTGGGTAGGTGAGAATGGAGACAACAAAAAACGTTGTCCCCTAGTCCTGAGAAGAATCAGGGCTCCTGTTGCTATGTGCCTTGGAGCTGACTACAACTCATAGCACTCCTAAGAACAACAGATCCAAACCTTGCCCTCGCCTCTGCTATGCTCACCACCTCTGATACACTGGAGTCCATTGTTACAGTTGTTTTGCCAATCCATCTTAATGAACGTCTTCCCCTCTTTCTCCGGCCCTCCACCTTTCTCAGCTTTCCCTTTCACGTACCGTCATGATGGGCACCCAACAACAACAACATAAAGGAAAGGAGTTGGAACTGAGTCATTTCTGACCCTCCATTGGGTTTCTGAGGCTGTAAATCACACAGGAGGAGATCGCTCATCTTTTTCCAAGGGCCGGATTCATATCCGGAACATGTCCAAGGTACGAGTTTCACCATCTTTGCCTCTTAAGGAACACCTTGATTGCTCTTCCTCCAAGCTAATTTGTTCATTCTTTTGGCAATCTATGGAATGTTTCATTCTCTTCCCCAAGACAGCAATTCAAAGGCATTTGTCCTTCTTTGGCATCTTTCTTCATTGTCTCACTTTCAGATACAAATGAAGGAGTTGAAAATACACGGCTTGCATCAGGCCACCTTAGTCATTCCACTGAATCAGTGATGTCTGTGGTTTTCCTAAGATTCTGAGTTGATAATTGGAAACACGAGTGGGGAGAGTTCGTGATCAGAAGTGAAGATTCTAAGGTGTTGCTTTTGCTGGTTGCCATCAAGGCAGTTTTGATTCACGGTGACCTGTGCGCAGAGTGGAACTGCTCCATTAGGTTATCAAGGCTGTGAGCTTTCAGAAGCAGATCACCAGCCCTGTCTTACAAGGTGCCTGTGAGTGACGGAACAGATCATTTGAGAGGCTGAACTTTATGAGGTGGAATGTGGCATCAGGATTGGAGGAAGATTGATCAACAACCTGAGTTATGCAGATGACATGACCTTGCTTGCTGAAATTGAGGAGAACCTCAAGCGTTCAATGCAGAAGGTCAAGGACTGTAGTCTTCAATATGGATTGAAGCTCAATGTCAAGAAAACAAAGATTCTCACCACTGGGCCAATTGGCAGCACCATGATGGATGGAGAAGAGATTGAGGTTGTTAACAATTTCAGCTTGCTCAGCTCCACAATCAACACTCTTGGCACCAGCAGTCAGGAAATCAAAAGACACATTGCTTTGGGAAAGTCTGCTCTTAGGGCCCTCTCTAGAAGGTTGAGGAGCCATGTTGGCAGTCTAGAGATGAAGGTATGTCTGATCCAGGCCATACTCTTCTAAATTACGAGCAATGTATCAGAGAGCTGGACAATGACTAAGGATGACAGAAGAATTGATACCTGTGAATTGTGATGCTGGGGAAGAATATTAAACATACCATGGACAGCCAGGAGAACAAATAGGTCTGTCTTAGAGAGCGTGAAATCAAGTTTCTCCTTTGAGGCAATGATTTCAAGACTCTGTCTCATATACTTTGGGCCAGGAGGGACCATCCCTTGGATAAGGACTCTGTGCTTGGAAGAGTGGAGGAACAGTGTAGGAGAGGAAGACCTTGGATGAGATGAATTGACATAATAACTGGGGCAATTGGATTAGGTGTGTTGAAGTCAGTGAGACTGGCTCAAGAGAAGGCAGGGTTCAGAGCTGTGTTGTATTTAGGGTTGCTATGAGTTGCAGGCCACTCGACAACATATAACAACAACTTTACTATAGTTGTTGAGTGATTTCCTGTTTGCACCATTCAGGGACTTCCATCACAGGAAGTGTGAATTTCTATTTGCAAATTGTCACAGAAATACAAACTCATAAAAACTCATGACTAACTGTATCACCTCAAAGAAGTGCTGATTTCTCCTGCAAAATTGAGGGTTGTCATTGAACTTAAGTTATTCTGGCTCCTGTCTTATCACTGGACTGATAGGCAGCATCATGATGGATGGAGAAGAGATTGAAACTGTCAACTACTTTACCCTACTTGGATCTACAATGAACACCCTTGATACCAGCAGTCAGCAAATAAGGAGATATATTGAACTGGGAAAATGGCAGTTAAGAACCTTTCCAAATTATTGAGAAGTAATGATATTTGTTTGAAGACTAAGGTGTGTCTGATTCAGGTCGTGGCCTTTTCTGATCACTTCCCATTATGCATCTGAGAGCAGGCCGTGAGTAAGGATGATA
Source organism: Elephantulus edwardii (assembly GCF_000299155.1). Lineage (NCBI taxonomy): Eukaryota > Metazoa > Chordata > Mammalia > Macroscelidea > Macroscelididae > Elephantulus > Elephantulus edwardii. Next base: position 3,509,544 of record NW_006399917.1, read on the forward strand.
GTGATGCCTTTGAGTTATGGTGTTGCAGAAGAGCACTAAACATCTCATGAACAGCCAAGAGAACAAACAAATGTGTCTTGGAGAGAGTACAGCCCGAGTACTCTTTGGAGGCAAGAGGGATGAAGCTTCACCCCTTATACTTCAGACATGTTGATATTCTTTGGAGAAGAACATGATAGTTGGAAGGGTGGAAGGTTGGCAAAGGAGGGGAAGACCCTTGACCAAGCGGATAGACACAGTTGCCACCATAATGGGCTCTAGTATGTCAGGAAGTGTGAGGATGCCACAGGATAGGGCAAGTTTCTGAGAATGACTTGAAGCGCCTGCTGCAGAAGATCAAAGGTTACAGACTTCAATATAGGTTGCATCTTAACCTCAAGAAGACCAAGATTCTCACCTCTGGACTAATTGGCAACATTTTCATCTTCATTGGATCCACCATGTATACACTTGGCACCAACAAGCAGGAAATCAGGAGACGTAATGTACTGGGATAGTCTGCAGTCAGAGACCTCTCAAAATTATTGAGGGGCAATGATGTTAGTTTGAGGACTAAGGTGCATCTAATACAAGCCATGGTCTTTCTGATCACTTGCTATACATCTGAGAGCTGGAAAATGAATAAAGATTAAAGAAGAATAGTTGATATCTTTGAGTTGTGGTGTTAGAGAAGAATACTGAATATCCCATGGACTGCCAAAAGAACAAACAGATATGTCTTAAAGAAGGTTGAAAACTTACAACAACGAGAAGATAAAATAGTTGAATGGGACCTTCTAAGAATCAAATCCCTATGCAAATCCAA
>NW_006399917.1:3511208-3515115 GCF_000299155.1 Elephantulus edwardii
AGTGGAGTGGACCTGGAGGGAGGGTTTGTAAAACAATGAAATAATTTTTCTTTTACTTATCCAAGAAAGTAGTGTACTAGCTTGGAGGGTTGGGAGGGGAGAAAAGTGCAACAATAAATGAATGGAAATTAAAAATAAAAAAAGGAGGTGGAGCCACGAGTGCTGCTTGGAGATAAAAATGATAAAACTTCATCTCTCATACTTTGGGGCATGTGCAAGGAGAGGATTTTGAGAGAGACATCATGCTTGGGAAGGTGGAGGGAGAGTGAAAGAGAGGAAGACTCTCAACCAAAATGATTGACACATAACTGCTGCCATGGGTTCAAGTGTCAGAGGTTGTGCGGATGGCACAGGATAGGCCAGGGTTCGGATCTGTAGTCCATCTTTTGTCACCAGGAGTTCTACTTAACTTGAGAGCACCTAACAACAACCACCATAACAATCCTGTCTGGAAATAGGGTTTTCTTTGCTGTGTATGTTAACTGGATCGTATGCAAGCAGTAGCTGTTGTTATTAGGTGCCACTGAGTCACTCATCAGTACCACAGAACAAGACAGTGTTGGGTTCTGCAGCATCTTCACAACCTCTGCTGTGCTTACACCCATTGTTGGGGCCACTGTGACAAGCCATGTCCATCCATGTCCTTGAGTGTTTTCTTCTTTTTCAACCCCATCTCAATGCAACCTTGTGTCTGAGGAGTGTCAAGGCTATGACTTTGAAGAAGTAGATTGCCAGTTCTGTCTTTGGAGGGGCCTCTGAGCTACCTGGAAGCACCAACTGACCCTCTACTTTACAAAGCATGATGTCTTTCTCCAGGGACTCGCCTCTCCTGATAAGTTGTGCAAAGAGTGTGGGGCAATGTCTCATCATCCTTGCTTCTAAGGAACCTTCCAGCTGTACTTTTATAAAGGCAGATTTGTTTACTCTTTTGGCAGTTCATGGCATAGCCAATATTTTTCACCAACGCTGTATTTCAAAGCCATCAATTCTTTATTGATCTTCTTAAGTATTTGTCCAACTTTCACGTACATATAAAACATTTGAAAATACAATGGCTTGGGTCAGACAGAGTTTATTTTTTAATGTTACATTGGCTTGCATACAAAATTCATATACGTTGTGTTTCATTCATGAACACTGTGCTTCTTCACATATTCCTTCATTCACATTGTGTTTCACACAGTCATTCCCATATACCCCATACACCATGATTTAGACAATTAATCACCATTGATCTATGCCCACCATCACTCCACCTTCTCATGTTCCCGTTAGATCTATCCCAATTACGTCACCCCCTCCCTCTGCCCATCAAACCCTGTCACCCCGTGATTTCCCCCATCTCCACTCTCAGCCCTCCTGCCCTCCTATCCTTCTCACTCGGACCTTTATTCACATGTTATGAGTCATTCCTCCACTTTTACAGTGAGGGAAACGCTAGAGAGCATTATGCAGAGTGAAGTAACTCAGTCTTATAAGGACAAATACTGCATTAGACCATTACTGTAATTTAATTTTTGAAGTGCCGCCCTCACTCTTAAGCACTGCACAGAGATCTTCTGCGGCAGATTTGTTCAATACAGTAAGTCTTTTGCTTCCCTGACGCTGCTAGCATGGGTGCTGAAAGTGGATCAGAGTGAAATGAAATCCTTGACAACTTCAATCTGACAAACAGATCTGCCAGTTTATTATACTGCTGTGGCCTGCATGCTACTGTCTGGAAGCTATGTCATTGGCATTTCAATTCCAAGCAGGGTCACTAATAGATTTCAATAGAGATTCCAGACTAGAAAGAAGTATTGTCTATCCACTTCTGTAATAATGGACCCTTAAAAACTCTATGAGGAGCAGGAGAATATTATCTGATCTCCCTTGATCTACGGAGTTTGGTGTCCTAGTGGTAAAAAAAGTGCACTGCAATCCCCAAGGCCCACAGTTTGAACCCACCAGTTGTTCTGTGGGACAAGGATGGGCAATCTATTCCTATGCCATTAATTGCTTTTGAAAACCCGTTGGAAGGTCAGCTATGGGTCAGTTCTGAGTTGATGGTACTCAACAACAACAACACTGGAGGGTGAGGCTCTCAGGTGGGAAGACAAATGCAACTGGGAATGGGCTGTCTTCTTAGAGTTGACGTCAATTATCTAGATAAATAAAGCTTTCACACAGTGAAGGACTTTCCTCTGCTGACATGGCATGACTCAAAATGAGGGAAAAACAGCTGCAAATATCAATTAATAATCAGAACATGGAATGTGTGAAGTAAACCTAGGAAAGTTGGAAGTTGTGAACAACAAAGTGGAATGCATACAGATCAATTTTCTAAGCACTGGTGAGCTAAACTGGACTGGCTTTGGTCATTCTGAATGAGACAATTATATGGTCTATTATGCCAGGAAAACAAATTGAAGAGGAATGGCTTTGCATTCACTGTACAAAAGAACATTTCAAGATGTGCCCCGAAGTGCAATGCTGTGAGCAATGGGATAATATTCATACGCATACAAGGAACATCTGTTAAAATTACCATTAATTTAAAAAATGACCATTAATCAACTATATGCCCCCACCACTAAAGCCAAAGAAGAAGAAATTCAGTATTCCTATCCACTTCTTAAGGGTGAAACTGATCAAACATGCAATCAAGATGTATTAATAATAATGTCAATGAACCTACAACCAGGAAAGAATAAAATAGATGAATGGGACCTTCTAAGAATCAAATCCCTATGCATATAAAAAAAAATCTCCAACAGGGCAAGAGGAAACCCACAGACTGGGAAAAAATATTTTGCAATCACATATCTAATAAGAGTCTTATAGCTAAAATGTATAGACTACTTGTGCACCACAACAAGAAAAATGTAAACAACCTGATCACAAAATGGGCACAGGATGTGAATAAACACTTCACCAAAGAAGACATTCAGTTGGTAAATAAACACATGAAGTAATGTTCAAAATCACTAGCTATCAAAAGAGAGATGCAAATCAAAACAACTATCTTAACTCAGCACAACAGGAAAGTTCATCAGGGCAACAAATAACAAATGCTGGCGAGATTGTAGAGAGATTGGAACTCTTACTCACTGCTGGTGGGAATATAAATGGTACAGCCACTACGGAAAGCAGTCTAGCGCTTTCTCAAAAAGTTGGATATAGAAATACCATTTGACCCAGCAATTCTACTACTGGGAAAATACCCTAAAGATACTAAAGGCACCGCGCAAACAGATGTACACACACCCACGGTTATTGCTGTGTTATTCAAATAGCAAAGAGATGAAAGAAACTCAAGCACCCATCAACAAACAAGTGGGTAGAAAAACTATGGTAAATTCACACAATGGAATACTATGTAGTGCTGAAAAAAGAACTTGTAAAACATTACACAACACAGATTACTCTGGAGGACATTATGTTGAGAGAAATATCTCAATCACAAAAGGACAAATACTGCATAACAACACTGTTATACAACAGGACAGACATGGGGGAAGGAGTTGGGGAAAGAGTGGATAGATAATGAACACTGCTTTAGAACCGATGAGGGGAGGAACTCTACAGAAGGAATTTATGATTAGGCATTATATATATGACAACAATCTGAAACAAGGGGAGCATTACAGGGTGGGCTGGGCTGGGGGAGGGAGAAATGTGTAACAAGGAAAAACAACAAACAATAAATTAAAAAGGAATAAAGTCAATGAACAAGTTGGAAACAAAGAGTAATTTACAGGAAAACATGCCCTTCATGATAGAAACGAGGCCAGAGATTTCATAGTAGGATTTCTTGTGATCAACAACTTGTTGTTGTTGTTGTTATGTGCCATCGAGTCATTTCCGACTCATAGCGACCCTATGCACAACAGCTCTAAACCCTGCTCTATCCTGCGCCAACCGCACC
>NW_006399917.1:3517420-3530073 GCF_000299155.1 Elephantulus edwardii
CTATTTCCTCTTCTTTGGCTCTGGTTGTTGGTGCATATATCTGAATGATAGTGGTATTTACTGGACTTCCTTGTAAGCGTATGGATATGATCCTGTCACTCAAAATGTTGTACTTCAAGATGGATCTAGAAATAACTTTTTTTACTATAAAGATCAACAACTTATGCGTTGCAAAATATCTTTTGAAAAACATAAATAGCAACTGTACATGTGGATCTTTCCAGATGGAATCCACAGGAATCAAACTGACTACATCTGTGGAAGGAGAGGGTGGAGAAATTCAACGTTACCAGTCAGAATTAGGCCAGCTGTGAAACCATCAATTGCATCAACATATGCAAATTCAAGATAAAGTTGAAGAAAATTACAACAACTTAACCATGGGAGCCACAACATAACTTTGGATGCTGTTGTTCTGTGTCATCAAGTCGACTATGACTCATAACAACCCTATGCACAGGAACTCTGAACTCCGAACTATCCTGAGTCGATCTCACTGTTTCTGACACTTTTACCCTCATTACCATAGTTATTGTGTCAATCTACCTTATTTGGAGTCTCTGTCCTGGACCTTTCCAAGCATGACATTCTTATCCAAAGACTAATCCCTCCTGGCTGTATGCCCCAAGTATGTGACACAGAGTCTCAAAATGCTTGCCTCCTAGGAGCAGCTTGGTTTCACCCTATCCAGGACAAAACTCTTTGTTCTCTTGATAGTCCATGGACTGTTCAATAATCTTCTCCAGCATCACAACTCAAAGGCATCAATTCTTCTTTCATGCAGAGTTGTTGCCAGCTCACTGATGAATAGCAAGTAATTGTGAAGACCATAGCCTGAATCTGGTGCACCTGTCTCTGGACTTACATCCTTGCTCTTCAGCACTCTGGGAGATCCCCAAGAGCAGATTTCCCTAATGCAATTATTATTTTGATCTGGATCATGGCTGTCTGACCAAAGACTTGGAAGAGGTACATATTTGCTCCCATTCCCAAGAAAAGTGATACAACTGAATGTAGATATTACCAAGCAATATCAGTGATATCACATGCAAGCAAAATACTGCTGAAGATCTTTAAAAAATGACTGGGAAAGTATATAAAGAACTTCCACAAGTTCAAACAGAATTTAGAAGAGGCCATCGCACAAGGCATTGCTGATGTCAGCTGGATCCTGGCTGAAAGTAAGGAATATTAGAAGGATGTCTTTTTTGTGCTTTATTGGCTGTGCAAATGCATTTGACTGTTTGGATCATGACAAGCTGTGGCTGACATTGAGAAGAATGAGAATCCCAGAGCACTTGACTGTGTTCATGTGGAACCTATACCTGGACCAGGAGGCTGTTGTGTGAACGGAGCAGGGGAGCATTGCATTGTTTGGAATTGGGAAGGGAGTGTGTCAGGGTTGTATTCTACCTCCATACCTGTTCAATCTACATGCTGAGCAAATTATTTGAGAAGCTGGACTCTATGAAGAGGAATGGGGCATCAGGATTGGAGGGAGACTCATTAATAACCTGAATTATGCAGATAACTCAACCTTGTTTGCTGGAAGTGAGGAGGACTTGAGGCACTTGTTGTAGAGGATCAAGGAATGCAGTCTTCTCTATGAACTGCATCTCAGTATCAAGAAAACAAATATTCTTACCAGTGCAATGTCATAATGGATGGAGAGGAGATTGAAACTGTCAACAGCTTCATCTTACTTGAATCCTCAATTAACACCCTTGATCAGGAAATAAGGAGACACATTGCACTGGGAACATCTGCAGTTAGGGACCTTTCCAAATCATTGAGGAATAATGATGTCAGTTTGAGGAGTAAGGTGTGTCTTATTCAGGTCATAGCTTTTCTGATTACTAGCCATGCATCCAAGACCCGGGCAATGAATAAGGATGATCGAAAAAGAGTTGACGTCTTTGAGCTGTGGTGCTGGAGAAAAGCATGGACGGCCAAGAGAATGAACAGATATGACTTGGAGAAGGTGCAGCCAGAGTGTTCTTTGGAGGCAAGAATGATGAGGCTTCACTTCACTTACTTTGAACATATTGCTAGGAGGTGCAGCTCCTTGGAGAGGGACACGATGTTGGGAAGGGTGGAGGGTCAGTGAAGGAGAAGACCCTCAACCAGTTGGATTGACACAGTGACTGTTGCAGTGGGCTCTTGTGTGTCAGGAAGTGGGAGGATGGTGCAGGATAGAACAGAGGTCAGATCTTTTGTTCATTGTGTCGCTATAAGTCATGCTTGAATAGATAGCACCTCACAATAACAACAACAAGTGCCCAGAGTGTTGATTGTAGAACTGAGCAAGCTGACATTGTTAACAAACTCAATCTCTTCTCCATCTATCACAATGCTGCCAACTGGTCCAGTGGTGACTATCTTTGTTTTCTTGATGTTGAATTTCAGTCCATATAACTATAGTCCTTGACCTGGGTCAAATGCTTCAGGTCCTCCTCAGTTTCAGCAAGCAAGGTTGTGTCATCTGTATAATACTGCATCAATGTTGTTGATAAGTCTTCCTCCAATCCTGAATATTCCTCTGAATTTAGAAACCATCTCAAGAATTAATTTAATGTATTGAATTTTAGTGACCAAAGGCCAGACAAGTGAAAAGAGAATCATAGAGGGAAGTAACCTGTCTTCACTTACAACAGGCACATTGTGTCATCAATGTATTACAGCTTGTTAAGAATTCTTCCTCCAATCCTGACACTGTGTTCTTCTTCACAGAACCCAGGTTCTCAGATTATGTGTCCAACATACAGATTGAATACATCTGGTAAATAATATATAACCCTCACACACATCTTTCCTGATTTCAATCTACCTAGTGACCTCTCCTCCTCATTCTGAGAAAGGTAAGTGTTATGTGCGATCAAATAGACTACAACTCATAGTGACCCTATGCACAATAGCTCTGCCCTATCTACTTCTCTGTGTATGGGTGTAGTGGTGTGAATGTTAATTGCCATGGAGTTGATTGTAACTCATTTTGACCCTACAGATGCCCAGATGACTTTTTAGAGGGTATTCATGGCTATGGTCTTTTGGAATTAGGTTGCCAGGCCTTTCTGCAGAGGAGACTCTAGGTGGGTTTGAACAGCCAACCTTTCAGTTAGTCTGTCATATGCCTATGACAATTAGTGCCATAAGCATGAATAGGTTCCTAGAGGATGGAGAATCAATTATTATTTTTGCAAGAATGAGGAGTCTTTGGGTTCAGAAGAAGAAAATGGAAGGAACCAAACCAACGATGGTGAGAGTTAGTCCAGGTTTCAACACAACAGCTTGTTTATTTTATGAAATCGTGTAAGCACATCTCCAATACGGAGCTAGGTTTCACTGCGGCCACATGTGGTGAACTCTCTGGTAGCCTAGTGCTAAGAAGTGCACTGCAGTCCCAACGGCAAGCAATTTGGATCCGCCAGCTGCTCTGGGGAAGAAGGATGGGCAATCTCCTCCCTTTCAACTTACTTTCTCTGAAAACCCACTGGAGGGTCAGCTCTGAGTCAATTCCATCTTGACAACACACATTCACAAACTTACATGATAGTAAAACTGGTATTTCTCCAATGGCACCAAAGATGTTCTTAACAATATATTTTTTTTCTATCTTGTGTACCGTCGAGTCAGATCCGAGGGGCACAGGAGGAGATTGCCCCTTCTTTTCCAGCAGAGCATCTGGTGGATTCGAAACAATATATTTTAAGGAAATAACCAGGCTCTGTCATCTCTATAAGCTGCAAACTCGACCTCCTCTTTGGAAATTGTGCAATGTTGCACAAGTCATGTCAACCAGGAACTGGCTTTTTATGTCCAATTACATTGTGCACCAGGTGGAGACCAACACTGATGTAGCCTGACCCGATCTGAGTGGGAGGTAGCTCACAGTTAGTTTCTCACATTCTCTTTTCAAGGGTCTAGAACGGCACAGTGCCGTGATGGGTTGTGTAGCTAACTGAAAGTCTGGCATTTCAAATCTACCAATAACTATTCAAGAAAAAGGGGCAATCTTTGCTTGCTGTGTGGACAGCCTCGGAAACTCAATGGAGGGTCGCCTGAGTCAGAATCAACTTGATAGCAGTGGCTCTTTGCCTTCTTTTACCAGGCAGCACGTTAGCACCGTTCTCCACCACGGCAGTCATGCCTTCCTTTCTTGGGGCCTCGCTTCACTGGACTATTTTCTTCCTTTTCCGATCAATCAGAGTAGCCCTTGTGTAGCTGGAATTGTGTCCTGAAAGACATGTTGGCCTCCTAACTCCAGGCACGTGGGAACGTTGGCCTTGCTTGGAAAGGGTCTTTGCAGATGTAATCAAGTCAAGATGAAGTTAGATCTTAGGGTGAATCCCAAATACAGTAACTGATCACTTTTTTTTAAGAGAGGAGATTTGGAGATGGACATAGACTGAAGAGCCATATAAAAATGTTGGCAGAAATCGGGAGCGATAGAGTCACAAGCCAAAGATGGTGAATAACCACCGAAAGTTGTAGCAGCAAGGAAGGATTTAGTTACCTTCAGATTGAGCTTGAATTTGTTGACACCTTGAGTTTGAACTTCCGGCCTCCAAAATGGTAAGCATCAATTTTTTTGTATGTATGTATGTATGTATTTAGCTGCACAGTATGTAGCATTTAAAAAAATCCCCAAAACTCAGTAGAACAGTTCTACTGTTGTTAGGGAGCTCTGGTAACCTACTGGTAAGAAGCTGCGATGCAATCCCAAAGGCACCGGGTTGGAGTCCACCAGCTGCTTGGGAGAAAGCAGAAGAATGGGCAGTCTACTCCCGTGGGCTTTATTGCCTCTGCAAATTTGCTGAAGGGCCAATTGTAGGCTGGTTTCAATTCCACAGTACTAAACAACAACATTGTTGTTCTTAGATGTCCTCAAGCCATTTCCAACTCTACATGACTCTGTATGTCCTGCTCAGTCCTGGATCATAGTCACATTCTCTATTGTGTTTAATCTCGTCTGTCAGTAAATGAATGTTGTCTCCAGGCTTTGCTTAAATGGAGAAGTCTAGAGAGGAAGAAGTGAGATTACTTTAAACTTTTATTTTCATCTCCTTGACGTCTTGCTTTAAACGGTTGAGTTCCTTTACACAAGCAGGTTCAGAAGAATGGAACAAAGGCAAGAGGAGAAAAGCATGCAAATAGCCTCCCAGAGTCATGCTGCTTTAAACAAAAATAGCATTTCTGTTGAACTTGAGAGTCAAGGAGGGGCATTCTGGAGCTGCTTGGCAGCATGGAAGTCCTTTACCATATTGCAAATGCAGCTCATGTGATTGCAGCCCTCCGTGTTCGTGTGTCCCTCCGCTGGGCGGGATGGGAGAGCAAGGCTGCAAGTGCGTCATCGGCGCCCAGAAGTGGCTGACTCCTAGCAGGATTCAGGCATGACGCAATCGCTCACCGAGCCTCGGAATGAATGCCCAAATAGCTCCCAGGATGCGGGCTTTTCGGTTATAAAAAAATTACAAACATAATTAAGATGCCATCCTTTCAAAGTAGGACACGCATTTGTTCTGTCACTTAAAGCATTGAATTTTAAAACCACACGCGTTTCCAGTGTTGAGGGAAATAGCAGTGCTTTCCCTTAATGGCACAGTAAGAAAGGTGAATTGATGAGGCCAAGAAATGGATGGCAGACCCCATATTTTCTCAAGCAAAGACACAGCTGGTATTTCAGAGCACAAAGGGGGGTAAGTAAGGGGAAAGGAGCGTTCAGCCTGCATTTCTTACTCCAAGCTGCTTTCTCAGACTTAAGATGGGACCTGTGCTTTCTGGGAGCCTTGAAAAAAATGGACTTCCGTGTCAACCATTTCATTCAAGGGTCTTTTCTAAGCAAGTGTGGTTGCTGGAATGCAGGGCAGGCTGCAGCGAGCACCCAACCCTGACCACTGCCCTCCTTTGATGCAAAGCTTTCTCATGGCATCTACCCACCATGTGTCTTTTTGGCCTTGTTTTCCCTGGTTTCAACACATATACAAGGCAGGGTATGAACCCAAGACTGCCCCATTGGTAACAACTCTTTTAGTGTGGTGCAGTGGTTAATTGCTCAGCTCCTGACCTAAAAGGTTACTATTGTTACAGTTAAGCACTATAAATTTGGAATTGACCCACAGCTGACTGTCCAGTGGGTTTTTTGAGGCAGTAAAGAGTACCAGAGATTGTTCCTTTTTTTTCTTCCTCAGAGCAGTTGGTGGATTTGAACTATACGACTTGGGATTGGTGGCACAACTCCTTGCCACTAAGCCACCAGCTCTCTTGGTTTTGATGACCTGAAGGTGGGCACATTGAATTCACCAGCGGCTCTGCAGGAGAAAGGTGTGGTGGGCAGTCTGTTCGTTTAAAGATTAATATCTCTTATTTTTCGATGTTGCCAAGATGGGGGAATGATGTATACTGCATCGAAACAGATGAGGGAAAGAACTGTTTAAAAGGGATATATGATTGGGTATTATTGTCATGACAAGAGTCCAGAACCAAGGCTGGGGGGGGGGGACGGGGAACTGCACAACAATGAAAGAGTTTTTCTTTTACTTTTCAAGGAGAAGAGTGAATTGGGGGGGGATGGCCAGGGAGAAAAGTGCAAAAATGAATGACTGGAAACCGTAAGTCTCTGTAAACTTTCATTGAAATTAATTAAAAAATTAACATAGAAAAAGAAAAATAGTATTATGCAGAGGAGAGATCATCATTTGTTAAAGATAATGAATGGCAAATAAAGGCAACAAATGGTTGAAAAAAAGACTATAACTCAAAATGACACTAAGAACAACAGATTGAACGAAGACTTGGCCCATCCTGCCCCATCCCCACAATCTCTGATTCACTCGAGCCTGGTGTTGCAGTCACTTGAATCAAAGCATCTTGTTGAAGGTCTTTCTTTGGCGGAGCCTCTGCCTTATCCAGCATGGTGGTTTGTTCTAAAATGCTCAAAGTACGTGAAACGAGGTTTCAGCACCCTTGCCACTGAGGAGCAATCTGGTTGCACTTCCTCTAAGGACTGATTTTGGCCTTGGGCCCCTGGGGGGCTGTTCTCTACTCTGTTCTATATGGTTACTAGGTTGGAATAGAGGTGGGTTTAATTTTTTGAGATCTCAGGTATCAGGCCGAGTGGGAGAGCTAGCTATGCACTCTTCCAGAGAACTGCCTGTTATTTATTGATGCTGAGTTCCCCTTAGAGACAGCTTTGTGTGATCTCTTCATTAAAAAAAAAAAAGGATAATAGATTAACTTTGAGAGACTAAATAACTTGATTAAAGCCACAGAGGAGGTTCATAGCAAATGGAGATAAGAACCTGAGAGTCTTAGGGTGTGAGCTTTATACACCCACAACGCTGACAGGTGAAAGTGAAATACTTAATGAGCACCCATGAGGCGGAACTTCTTAGAAATATGAGAAACAGAACTAGGAGGATTCTTCTCTCTTTACAGTAGCCACAGAATCGGTTCCCACTCAAGGCAGACCCTCCAGTGAGTCTCTAAGGCTGTGATTTTACGGGAGATTGTCCATCTTTCTCACATTGGAACCTCCAGAGAACCTTTGGGTCAGCAGCACAACTGGCTATGGACCGTCTCCAGAGCTCCCTGCTTCCTCTCTCAGACTAACTCAGTGATCGGCACAGAGGTGGGTGAACCTTGACAGCCCACCTCCCAGTGCCTGGAAGACTTTCTCTCTGATCTTGGGGTGCCACACCCCACCTCCAGCCTTGTCTTGGTAAGATGACTTTCTCTCTCCTACTTCTAAATTCCCAGTCATCTGCAAACAGCTCTTTTATGGAAAGTGGAATTACAAACACACCGCATTTGATTGCACTTCACTTTATAGGCTTTGCAGACGCTGTCTGTGTCTTTTACAAACTCAAGGGTTATGGCAGCCTTTTGTTGAGAAGCCTATTGGAGTAATTGTCCTGTTTTTTGTTTGTTTGTTTGTTTGTTTTTTTTTCTGGCAGCATGGGCTCGCTTTGTGTCTCTTTCACACATTTTGGTAATTTTCCAAACTTTTCCACCATGCTTAATAGATTAATGTTGCCAAAACATTGTTGTACACTGACCGGGAAGCTAACAGATTCATGAGACTTGCAAATACTTGCAGTGTTTGCTTTATTGCGGTACTCTGAGGTTTTTTGGGTTTGTTTGTTTGTTTGTTTGTTTTTTTAACCTAGAGGTTTTGAAATGACTCAGTGGTACTTTGAATGATAGGCTTGGCTGTCTGCTTTCTTAACACATGACCTTGAACTGGTTCAGTCATAGCTGTGGAAACAGCGGTAGTTCACATGTTGTAAAACAACCAAATCACTTACATGTTGGATTTTTTTTTCTCTTTTACACGTTGCATTTTTAACCCAGGGAGGAAACAAGCACTAGTTTCCTGCTCAAAGATGGTCCCGTCAATGTGATACAATAAAAATGGCTTTGTTGCTTCCTATTGTCTGAATGATCCATTTCCTGTTGCTGTTGTTAGGTGCTGTCGAGTCATGTATGACTCATAGCGATCCCAAGAACAAGCAATCGGAACCGTGTCTTTCCTATCCTGTGCCATCCTCACTGTCTTTGACACACTCCAGCCCATTGCCACAGTCTTGCTTCTTTAATGATGTTCTAATTAGTGTAGCACTTGTCTGTCAGTTTACTGTACTGGTGGGTTGCTGTGAGGCTGAAAGCTGTGCCATTGGTGTTTTAAATGCCAGAGGGGTCACTCTTGTAGACAAGTTTGAGTAGAGCTCCTAGATTAAGACAGACTAAGAAGAAGGATGGGCTATATGCATCTGAAATAAGAATTTCTTACTGTTGTTATGTGCCGTCAAGTCACCTGTGACTCATAGTAACCATATGTACAGCAGCTCTGAAGCCTGTCCTGTCCTGAGCCAGTCTCACTGGCTCTGACACACCTACCATTACCCTAGTTACTTTATCAATCCACCTCATCTGGGATCTTCCTCTCCTGCACTGTCCCTCCAGCCTTAAGAGCAGGATATCCTTCTTCAAGGACTGGTCCCTCCTGGCCACATGCCCAAAGTATGTGAGATGGAGCTTCAAACTCCTAGCCTCCAAAAAACTTGATTTCATCCTCTCAAAGACAGACCTATTTGTTTTCTTGGCAGTCCATGGTATGTTCAAGACTTTTCTTCAGCACCACAACTCAAAGGCATCGATTCTTCTTCTGTTATCCTTAGTCATTGTCCAGTTCTCAGATGCATAGCAAGTTGCAAAGACTATGGCCTGGATTAGGTGCACCTTAGTCTCTAGACTGACATCATTGCTCCTCAGTAATCTGCAGAGGTCCCTTATAGCAAATTTTCCCAATGCAATTCGTCTTCTGATTTCTTTCTTTTGATTGTGGAGCTGAGCAAGCTGTAACTGTTAAAAACCTCCTCTTCTCTATCGATCGTGGTGCACCAATTGGCCCAGTGTTGACAATCTTTGTTTTCTTGATGTTAAAATTCAATCTATATTGAAGACTGTCCTTGACCTTCTGCAGCAAGCATTTCAGCAAGCATTTCCTCAGTTTCAGCAAGCAAGGTTGTGTCATCTGCATAACGTGGGTTGTTGATGAGTCTTCCTCCAGTCCTGATGCCATATTCCTCATCATAAAGCCCAGCCTCCCTAATGATCTGTTCTACATATAGATTAAAAAGCACAAGAGAAGTGGTTGCCATGCAGTGCATACACTGCCTTCATTTCCGCTGGCCAGGACTGAACCATTTGGAACCAGTTCAAAGCCTTGCCATAAAGATTATAGCCCAGAAAACTCTCTGGAGCACAGTTCTTTTCTGAAACACAGGGGGTCTCTATGAGTCAGAATGACAACCAACAAAATCAACCTCACAACACTATGAGCTTTGTCACAGCAGTCAGGTTTTTACCTCACTTGCGTTTTCAGAAACAAACTCACAGGATATAACTGCTCAAAATAGGTGTTTGTGAAGAGGAGATAGATCTAAAGTTTTGAAGTTGTTCCCCCCTTAGTGTGTAATTTAAGACCCAATTAAAATTCAATTCATTGCTGTCAAGTTGGAAGCAACTCATAGTCAACCCTCAGCAGGTTTTCAGAAGCTATAAATTACAGAGGAGGAGATTGCTCATCTTTTTTCCCTTGGAGTAGTTAGTGGATTTGAACTGCTTGCCTTTGTGTTGATAGAGAAGCCCTTTACCTACTAGGCCACTAGAGCTCCCAAGTTTAGAATTACAAAACATAACAAAACAAAACATGGCTTCTGCAATGAAGCAACAGATAGAATATATTGAATACTGTCGATTTGAGAATTCTGACAGGACACACAAGCTATGTAGCACTAAAGTTTAAAGAGTTTTCTCTAAGTTTCCAGTGGTTAGGTACCATTTACGTGACTATAACCTATAGCAATCCTATGAACAATGGGTAGACATCTTGTCTAATGATGATGACAATAATATTATTAGGCTGATAATAATAGTTATTTTTTGTAAACAATTTGAATTCCGTTTTGAAGTAGAGAATGACATAAAATATAAGAAACATAAAGAACATTTTGGCTGTCGCTCATGGGTGTTCAACTGCAGTAAATTTGGAAGGTAGAAGGCACACACTAAATAATAAAGTCTAGTTTTAGAGAAAGACTAGTTGGCCTAGTGGACAGAAAGTGATGCTACCAAGCCAAAGGTGGATGACTTTAATCAGCAGCCCTCAGGCCTGGTTTTACTTTTTGTGGTCAAACATTCTTCTAGGTTGTATAGCCCTGGTCTGTCCACTGCCTTTCAGAGGTAACTCGTGGTTACTGTGAAGCTGAACACTGTGACACTGATGTGTCAAATGTGATAATGGTTACCCATGGAGGACGGTGTGGGGTGGAGCTTCCCAATTAAAACAAGCTCGAAAGCAGGAGTGGCATCCACTTTCGTAAAGAGCTTGCTTCCAGAAATCCTATGAACCTGGAGAAAGGATGAAAGTCACACAAGTGTTGAAGACTTTCATTCATAGGGTTGCTATAAATTGTCTACAACTTGATGGCACTTAACAACAACAACAAAAAAATCAGAGGAGGGAGAGACAAGGAGGAGGAGGAGGAGAAGGAGGTGACACTGATGATAAAAATCCATTCAAGAATTTAGATGTGACATCTGCAGCAGGTTCAGATCTCTCAGCTGTAACGTAAACTGGATACTTCATAAGGATTTTCACCTATTATGCACAGAAAGCCAAAACCCATTACTGAAATTGTCTGTGTGAGTTGCCTGCTGGGTCCAGTGATGCACTAGTAGACAAAGAAGTTGAAAAAGAAGGCTGGCATGTTCTTTGGATGACTGGCAGAGTGTGACACCAATATGGCATCAAGCCCTACTGTGATTCCAAGGACTTCATGGCCAAATAAAAGCGATTATTTTTGTGGGTTTTTGGTATTTTTGGGTGATGCTGGATGGAAGTAAATTTGTTCATTACTTGGAGAATGTTTAATGCATTATCATTCCATGACGATATACAGTTGGTTATTGCCTTGGTAATTAAACTTGAAAGATCCTCTTTTTTTTTTTTTTTTAAAAAAAGCAAATATCAAAGTCAGATAAAGTTAATGGTCACATATATAGTAGTTTCAGAAATAAGAAGTATATCAAGTTATACTATATTTTTAAAAAATGCACAATAAACTAAACTGCAGTTTCAAAGAACCAGTTTTATGATGTTCAAGACTTAAAAAGAGAAGCCAATTCTAACAGAACCAAACAAAGATGGTTAAGCTGTTTTTTTACCTGATACAGTATTTGTTGTTGTTGTTAGGTACTATTAAGTTGAATACGACTCGTCGGATGCTCTGAACGAAAGATCTGAACCTTGTTCTATCCTGTGCCATCCTCATACTTCCTGACTATGCAAAGTCATAGACTGTGTGGATCATAACAACAGTTGACAATGGAAAGAATGAGAATCTCAGACCACTTAATTGTGTTCATGTGGAACCTATACCTGGACCAGGAGGCTGTTGTGTGCACAGAGCAGGAAAACACTGCATGGTTTAAAATTGAGAAGGGAATGTGTCAGGGTTGTATTCTCTCTCCATAATTCTTCAATATGTATGCTGAGCAAATTATATGAGAAGCCGGACTCTATGAAGAGGAGTGTGGCATCAGGATTGGAGGGAGACTCATCAATAATCTGTGTTATGCAAATGGTACAACCTTGCTTGCTTAAAGTGAGGAGGGCTTGAAGTACTTGTTCTAGAAGATTGAAGAATGCAGCCTTCAATGTAGATTACTTCTCAATGTCAAGAAAACAAAGATTCTTACCATTGGACCTATAGGCAACTTCATGATGGATGGAGAGGAGATTGAAACTATCAATAGCTTCATCTGTTTGGATCCACAATTAACATCCTTGGTACCAGAAATCAGGAAATAAAATATTAAATGCTTTTGTTAACACTAAAAAGTTTTAGCTTAAAATAAACTCTCAGACACATTTTTCTTTTCTTTTTTTTAGAGGCTCAAATATGTCCTTTATTGTTCTTAAGTCCTGGACCAAATTCCATCTGCCACTGGCTTGTTTTACAGCTCAGAAGTCCACATGCAAGGCAGAGGTGAAGTAAGGAACTGCTTATGAGGTTTTCCGTCCATTCCAACAACTAAGAAATAGTGAGAAGAGTTGGGACCTCAGAAGGCGTTTAGGACTAATTAGTAGG
>NW_006399917.1:3531099-3532322 GCF_000299155.1 Elephantulus edwardii
AGTTTTCTCCCTTATCTGTTTCAGTGCAGTATACATTATTGAACCCATCTTTCTCAGTCTCTCCCCAACCCCGAGGTCAGTCCTGTTTTACAACAGTGGCACCATGCAGTATTTGTCCTTTTGTGACTGGGATACTTCACTCAGCATAATGTCCTCCAGAGTCACCCATTTTGAATAATATTGCATGAGTTCCTTGGTTTTTTTTTTGTTTGTTTTTTTTTGCATTACCAGGGCACCCTGGCAAATTTCTGTATTTTGATGTACAGGTCACTTCATTGCCTTGGTGCAATAAAAGTATTTTCCACGAAACTGAATATTTTCATCTGTTTTCTCCCGGAAATCTGATGGAGTCACAGTGATCTACCCAAAAGGGAGATTAATTTTCTTAGGTCCCAGCTGAGTCCTAAGAAGTAAACAATCTCAGTAAACCTTGCTTTCTATAATCATGCAATGAAACATTCTTCATGGAAAAGGATCTGAGAAGCTGAGCTGCAGGCCTCCCTCCTGGGGTGAGCATGAACTGGGCTATGGTCCTTAAAAAGGCTGGAGAGAAGAGCCTTTTACAATACAAGTTAATCAGAGAGTCTGCTTTTGGGTTTTGCAGTAGTGAGAGCTTTTGAGTTGTTCTAAACCACGGAGGCCAGTTTAATTCAATCTTCATCAGGAGGTTGGTCATGTATCATTGGAATTTTTTCTCTTTAGACAATGCAAAGATCACTGTAAACAACCTTATGCTTGAACATCAGCCAATTCTGGAGGAAGTGGAGTCTTAAGATGTTTGCTCTCAAAGTGCTGCTTGAAGGTCTTAGGGTCTGGCATTTGTGTCCTACAGACAGTGCAGGTATATATTAAAGCAGCTTTGGCTGCAGCCTTTTGATCATGGCCTTGTTTCTTCTTTTGTCCAGCTTGCTTTTTGGCATTTTTCTGCTGAGACGGAATCTTCTGCTGCCCACGAGCCATATCGGGGCTGGGACAGTCTTGCGTCCTGCCCACGAGCCATATCGGGGCTGGGACAGTCTTGCGTCGTTGAAGGCTCGAGAGGGCCGGGGGAAGTCGCCGGGAGGGAAAGGAAGCGGGGAAGCGCACTTAGCACCGCTTAGGCCTCCTCCACCCGCCAAGAAGGGGAAAGGGGACGACAGCCCGCCACCGCCGCCGCCTCAGCCTCTCGAGTTCCTTGTTTTTCAATGCAGCATAGTATTTCATTGTGTGAATATACCACAGCT
>NW_006399917.1:3532794-3565445 GCF_000299155.1 Elephantulus edwardii
GATATTGCGCCTCCTTCTCCGGCAGAGCGTCTGGTGGATTCGAACCGTGTTCCTCTGGGATTGCAGTGCAGCTTCTTGAAGGTTAGTTATTTTTAAAAGTTCTTTTAAAAAATTCACATAATACCCAGGTTCAAACTTTAAAAAAAATGTAATGCTAAATTCCTTTTTCTAATTCTAAATTTTTCTTCTTTTGTTGTTTTAAACCTACTATGTATACCTTTTCAGAGGAATGTTGTCTTGTTAGCTTTGGCCATTTTCATTTACACACCTTAAAAAGCGAATATAATATGAGGAATGTTAAGTTTATTTTAAAAAAAATACATAAATACACGGAGTAATACTTTTAAATAACCAGCCTTTAAAAGCATTGCTTCACAAATCAAGTTCAGCTTAATTTTAGCTGTACTTCTGTTCATCCGTGGGTGGAATGTTTTACTCCCCTTTTGGCTGCAGGTTATATTTCTGTGGCTGGAAAAAATGTTCTTCAAGAGCACTGACTAGTTCATTCAGCTCCTTCTTCAGCTGCTCAGGATCGCTGAAATACAAGGAGAATTCCAAATCAACAAGTCTTCCCAAAGCACATTTTAATGACAATTAAGTAATACTAATAATCTGCATTATGCAGATTACACAACCCTGCTTGCTGAAACTGAGGAGGACCTGACATGCTTGCTGCAGAGGGTCAGACTGCAGCTTTCAGTATGGATTGAGGCTCAATGTCAAGAAGACAAAGATTCTCACCACTGGACCAATTGGCAGCATCAGGATGGATGGTGAAGAGATTAACATTGTTAACAACTTTAGTCTGCTTGACTCCACGGTCAACACTCTTGGCACCAGTAGTCAGGACATCAAAAAAACGTATTGCGATGGGAAAGTCTGCTGTTAGGGACCTCTCCAGGGTACTGAAGAGCAATGGTGTCACTCTGGAGACTAAGGTGCGTCTGATACAGTCTATGGTCTTCGCAATCACTTGTTATGCATCAGAGAATTAGACAATGACTAGGAAGGACAGAAGGAGAATTGACGCCTTTGAGCTGTGGTGCTGGAGGAGAGTATTGAATGTACCATGGACTGCCAAGAAAACAAATAGATTCATCCTGGAGAGGGTTAAACCAGGCTGCTCCTTGGAGGCAAGGATTCTGGGGCTTCGTCTGACATACTCTGGACATGTTGTAAGGAGGGACAGGTCCTTGGAGAGGGACATCATGCTTGGGAGGGTGGAAGGACAACGCAAGAGGGGAAGACCCTATATGAGGTGGATTGGTTCAGTGACTAGGGTAATCAGGATGGGTGTGTCAGAGGCACTGCGATTGGCACAGGATAGAGCAGGGTTTAGGGCTGTTGTACATAGGGTCACTATGAGTCACAAGTGACTTGAAGGCATATAACAACAACAACAATACTGACATTTACTTAATTCAGGGCTAAATTGGTCAAAACTCTTAAGGCCCTAAAGAGCTCTGGAGGCCTAGTGGTAAGGAGCTGACTACCATTCCAAAGGCATGCAGTTCAAATCCACCAGCTGCTCTGTGAGAGAAAGATGGGCAATCTCCTCCTTTGTGATTCAACTGCTTCTGAAAACCTCTGGAGAGTCAGCAAAGGGTCAGTTCCAACTTGAAAGTATACAACAAGGACCTCTGGTGGCGAAGGAAGTAGGGTTTTGTGCTGCCAACCCAAAGGTAAGCAGTTTGAATCCACCAGCAGTTCTAAAGAGAAAGATGAGCAATCTTCACTTCTATGATTTACAACATCTGAAAACCTTCTGGAGGTTCAGCTACTAGTAAGTTCTAACTCAACAGCAATGAGTTTGAGTTTTGATGTCCCAAGTATGGGAACACATCTGTTGGCTTAGACAAAAACTCCTTTAGACAATACGCAGGACTTTCCCCAAAGGTTTCTCTTTTGGGGTCTTTACTGAAAATCTTTTCATAAGAATTTTTAAGCAGCATAAATTTTAAACTTGTCTACCTAAAAGAAGTCAGTCTTGAGACTAAGGTGCTCCTGATACAGGCCATGGTCTCTGCAATCACTTGCTATGCATCAGAGAGCTGGACAATGACTAGGGATGATAGGAGAATTGATGCCTTTGAGCTGTGGTGCTGGAGAAGAGTATTGAATATATCACGGACTGCTAGGAGAACAAACAGATTCATCCTGGAGAGGGTGAAGCCAGGCTGCTCCTTGGAGGCAAGGATTCTGGGGCTTCGTCTGACACACTTGGGACATGTTGTAAGGAGAGACAGGTCGTTAGAGAGGGACATCATGCTGGGTAGAGTAGAGGGACAGCGCAGGAGGGGAAGACCCTCTATGAGGTGGATTGATTCAGTGACTGGGGTAATAGGGGTAGGTGTGTTGGAGACAGTGAGACTGGCATTGGATAGAGCTGGGTTTAGGGCTGTTGTACATAGGGTCGCTATGAGTTATAGACGACTTAATGGCACATAACAACAGCAACCTAAAAAATCTGCGATGTTTGCAACTAACAAATAGTACAGAGGCAAATTTCCTGGCTCCAGCTGTCATTCCATCCTCTGAACTATGGAAAATAAGACCTGTCTGTGAGTTTCCAGTCTCCAGGGATAGGAATGCTCCGGATCATGTTCGCTGTCAAGCAGCCTTGTCTGAAAACTGTTCACACGATGGAGATTCATAAAGCGCCACCTGCTGGTACGGTGCAGTCACACACCAGGCACTCAGACCCAGCAGGCTTCATCTTTACCATTCTTCCTCCAGGACCAAGGAGATGACAGAATATGGATACTGGCGGTCCTGGGGTCTGATCCTCATCTTTCATGAGGGAGACGTGGCTTTGATTTCTGGCCAATGCACTCCATGCACAACTATCATCCTTGATAGATGGAAAATAGATTGAAGTTGTCAATAATTTTCACAAACACCAGCCGTGGCAGCAGTTGGTGGACTGTGTGTCTCTATGAGGCTGGATAGGCTGCAGAGGAGTTTCTTACTGCATTTGACACATCAGCGTCAGTGTTTAGCATCACAGCAACCACGAGTTAACCTCTGTACAGCAAATGGATAAACCAGCACTATACCACTTAGGAGAATGTTTGACCAAAAACAATTAAAACCAAGCCTGAGGGCTGCAGATTAAAATCACCCACCTTTGGCTTATCGTAAAAGCTCAGCAGTTGTCAGAAGTGCAGGGGAAGGTGGGTGGTGAACAGGTGGACCATGGGTAATTTTAAAGGCAGTATAATTCTTCTGTTGCTGCAATGGCAGACATGTGACACGCATATGCCACAAAGTCATAGAACTAGGAATGTGTTTCTCTCTAACCATCATAAAAAAAAAAACACCTTTAAGCTATGTAAGGACTAAATGTTGAATTTTCTGTTAGGAGAAAACACTCCTCATTTTAAGGACTTCTGAAGAAGATTGAAATTCTCACATCAATTTGGCTAAACTACAGTGTTTAGTTACCTATTAAAACACTGTTGTTGTTAGGTGCCATCAAGTTGAGTACAACTCAATAGCAGTCCTATGAACAACAGATCTGAACTCTATCCTATCCTGTGCCATCCTCATAATTTTTATTATATCCTCAAGCCCACTGGTGAAAGGATAAACAAAATTGTGGTCCATCCATAAACAAAGTATTATTCAGTGCTTGAAAAACATGAGCTACCAAGCTACAAAAGGATGTGGAAAAACTGTAAACATATTGCTAAGTGAAAGATGTTAGCCTAAAAAGGCTCCATGTTTTGAACTACGTAGCACTCTGTTGTTGCTGGTATGTACCACTGTGTTGACTGCTACTCAGAGTGACCCCTATTCAAAGACCTGTTGTTCTGTATCGTTGAGTTGGAACTAAGCCATAGCTGACCCGCCAGTGGGTTTTCAAGAAGCAGTTAATTGCATGAGAGGAGTCTGTCAGTCTTTCTCCTGCAGAGCAACTGGTGGATTAGAACGACGTTCCTTAGTGTTGGCAGTGCAACTCCTTACAACTCAGCCACTAGAGTTCCTTATTCAAACACTAGTCCAGCTATCTTGTAGATGGGATTAAAGTTTACCAGCTGACTCTGGGTAAAGGAAGTGATCCTAGATACTCGGAGGGCTTAGGGTGTGTGTGTGCTGAGTTTGTTAGTTGAAAGGCCTTTAGGATATCACTGAGGTATTCCTGAAGAATTCTACTTGTGGATACAACTCCAGCTCATGCTCAGAGTATCAGCCTGCTCTTGCTGATAGTTACTATTCATTCTTTTTTAAATTGTTTTGGTTTTGTTTTTTTAATTGCCAGCCAATCAGAACCTACTAATAACTCACCCTGTAGTAGGTTTCCCAGGCTGTAAATCTCACAGGAAGATAATGTCTGCACATGAGAATACTGTCCATCTTTCATCCAAGTTGCTGCTGGTGGATTCGAACCATAGGACAGGGGAAGCCTTTGAGTTAGCAGCCCACCTCCCGAATGGAAATCACCGGAGCTTCTACTAGCTAGTTCCCCAGATTTCAGACCTGCCTAGTCAGTCTCCACAGTCATGTAAACTATCAAGCAGTACATTCAGTATCGCTGGCTTACTGGTTCTGTTCTGTATCTCTGGTAGGACTCTGACTGATAAAGCTATTATCCAATAATCATGAGATTATTCTTGTTCTTAGGAGATGTAAGCTGAGCTATTTAAGAGTAAAGTATGAAAAAAAGAGTCAAGTACCAAGAGGTCTGAGAAACTCAACATATTATAAAATGTTAACAATAGCTGAGTCAGATCAGTTAACTACAGCTTTCTATAAGCTTTTGAAAATAAAATTCCATTGGAACACATTCGTTTATGCATTCAGCTGCTTTCACATTTCAACTACAGAACTGAGTAGTTATGATAGAGACAGCATGGCCTGCAAACCCTGAAGTATTTACTACTTAGTTCTTTGCAGGAAAAGTTTGCCAGTACTCATCTAAGTGAAGAAGATACGCTAAGTTGCCATCAAGACGACTCTGACTCAGAGCAACCCCATGAGCAATGAATCTGAACCCGGTCCTATCCTAGGCCATCCTCACGACCTTTGATATGCTCCAGCCCCTTGACAGAGTCACCGTGCCAATCCATCTCATGGAGGGCTGTCCTCTCTTCCTCTGACCCTTCCTTCACCGTTCCCTGAATGAGGTCTTTCCCCAAAGATCGGTCCTTCCTGATAACACATGCAAAGTATGTGAGTGAAGTTTCCCCATCATTCTCTCTTACGAGCACCGTGATTGCACTTCCTTCAAAATAGATTTGTTCGGCAGGGGGAAAAACGAAGATAGAGTTAGTTGTCTTTTAGCAATCTGTGGGCTATTCAATATTCTTTGTTGAAACAACAAATCAAAAGTAATAATTCTCCTTCAGTCTTCCTTATTCATTATCCAACTCTTAGATGCATAAGAAAGAATTGAAAATACCACGGCTTGGATCAGATGCAACTTAGTCTTCAAACTACTGTTTTTCTCGTTAGCCCTTTAGAGAGGTCCTCGACAGCAGATTTTCCCACTGACGTCTTGATTGCTGCTCTCATGGGTACTGATTGTGGATCCAAGCAAAAAGAAATTGTTGGCAAATTCAATCGTTCTTCCATCTACCATGGTGTTTCTTCTTTGCTCACATGCAATTCATATTGAAGGCTGTAATATTTTATTTTCTTCAGTAAATGCTTCAAATCTTCTTTGCTTTATATAAACAAGGTTGTCTCATCTTCATAGCACAGGTTATTAATAAGTCTTCCTTCAATCCTAAGGCCACATTCTTCTTCACACAGTCTAGCTTCTTGACTGATTTTCTTAGCATACATACTGAGTAAGCATAGAGAAAGGATACAATCGTAACACACACTTTTCCTGACTTAAACCATGCAGCGTTCCCTTGCTCTTTTGGGACAAAAGCCTTTTGATCTATGTGAGGGTTTTTCATGAACACAGTTACGTGTTCTGAGATTCCCCTTCTTCTCAATGTCCACCATAATTGGTTATGAAACACACAGTCAAATGCCTTCGTACAGTCAATAAAACACAAGTAACCACCTCTCTGATATTCTCTGCTTTCAGCCAAGACCCAGCTGACATCAGAAATGAGATCCTTGATGCCATGGCCCCTTCTGTAGCCAACTTGAATTTCTGGCAGCTCTCAGCTGATGTACTTACTGTTCTAGCCATTTAAAAATAAATTTTAGCAAGATTTTACTTGCATGTGATATTAATGATCTTGCTTGATAATTTCCACATTCTGTTGTATTACCATTTGGGGGAAATATATACCTTTGCCAGTTATTCTTGGCATCGGCTAGTAAGCATGTTCGGGGCTGCAACTGTTTGTTGAAATACCTGAATTGGCATTTGATCAATTCTTGGGCCTTATTGTTTGCCAATGCATCCAGTTCAGCTTGAACTTAAAGGAATGGTGAGGTATAATTCCTATAATCTTAAAGCACTGAAGAGTTTTAGGTATCCTTTACTACTTTTATTCTTTCGTTTAAAGGGGACTATGAGCACTGGTTAAATGTATGTTTTCCTCAGAACTCAACCCAAGCTTTCTCTTTTTTGTTTTAATTTTTCTTTGAGTTTTGAGGGAAAGCTTACAGAAAAGACTAGTATTTCACTCAGCTATTCACACACAAAGAGACTGAAAGTAAAAAATTCAGAAGAATGTCTAGTCATGCTTTATTGACTATGCAAAGGCATTTGACTGTGTGAATCATAACAAGTTATGGTTAACATTGAGAGGACTGGGAATCACAAAGCATTGTGCTCATGCAAAACCTACTCCTTGACCAGGAAGCTATTTTGAGAAAAGAGCAAAGGAACAATACATCATTTAAGATAAAGAAAGAAGACGGTCAGGGTTACGTACTGGACTCTATGAAGAAGAATGTGACATCAAGAGTGGAGGAAGACATCAATAACCTGGGTTATGCAGATGACAGAATCTTACTTGCTGAAAGTGAGGAGGGCTTGAAGCACTTGTTGCACAAGATCAAAGAATACAGCCTTCAATATGGATTGCAGCTCAAGGTCAAGAAAACAAAAATTCTTACCACTGGACTTATAGGTGTCATCACGATAGATGGAGAAAGATTGAAAGTAACATTTTTCTAAACTAAACATTTTTAAATCAATTTCATATTTCTTTCTGTTTTTTAAAAATGCACCTAATAAAAAAATCAAAATAACTCCCTTTCTATTTGTACTGGACAGTGTTGACTTAAGTAATCTTACATTATTATTTCTTTCTTTTTAGTCTCAGCTGTATTTTAAACAGGGAAGTACTGGTTAAATGAGTAGTAGGTGAGCTAGTACCCAGCATCACACTTTCACGTGGCAGCCACATGCACCAAGGCTGTTGATGTTTAGAACTTTATGGTTTTTGGAAACTGACCCAGCTGAAGCCTTTGCCAAGGTCACAGAAACATGGCACTGAAGCTACCAGGCTGGTAATGCTTTGGCAGCAATAATTGAACTGAGCTCTTTGGCAGCTCTTCATCCTCCCTGGGGCCCAGGGGACACGGTATGGTAGGTCATCAGAGCTATTTGTTGATGTATATGGAATGGATTTGAATATAATCTATTAGAGACATGGCAAGACAACCAGGAAGGGGGGGAATTCGTAGGTGCTATCGTCAGGCTGGAGACTAAGGTGCTCCTGATCCAGGCTAGAGTCTTTGCAATTACATGCTATGCATTGGAGAGTTGGACAGTGAATAGGGATGATAGAAAGAGAATTGATGCCTTTGAGTTGTGGTGCTGGAGAAGAGTGCTGAATATACCATGGACTGCTAGGAGAACAAACAGGTCTGTCCTGGAGGCGGAAAAGCCAGGATTCAGAATTCTGGAATCAAGGATTCTGAAGCTTTGTCTGACATACTTTGGGCATGTTGCAAGGAGGGACTGGTCCTTGGAGAGGGACATCATGTTTGGGAGAGTGGAGGGACGGCGCAGGAGAGGAAGATCAATTCTGTGAGTGGAGTGGTGGGAATGAATGTGTTTGAGACAGCGAGGTGGGCACAGGATGGGACGGCGTTTAGGGCTCTTGTACATAGGGTCACTGAGTCGCAAGTGACTCGATGGCACATAACAACAACAACAACAACAACAATCATTAAGTAAAAAAGACTTAGAAAAAAGTAAGTATTAGTACCACTACCAAAAAAAAGGCATGAAACATTCCAAGTTGATTACTACTCTTAGTGAGCGTAGGAACAACAGATTACAATTTTGCCCTCTCCTCCACTCTCTTCTTCACAGTCTCTGCCATGCTCAAGCCCATTGCTGCAATCACTGTATCAATGCTCAAGATACTAAAATTCATTGCCACAGAGCTGGAACCAACTTCTAGCTCACCTTCCTAATGGACTTTAAGGAGCCTGTAAATCACGAGATTAGACTGTTCATCTCTCTCCTGTGGAGCAGCTGGTGGATTCGAACCACTCGAGAGGCTCTGCTTAGATGAGCAGCACATCTTCCTACAGGCTCGGGCATCAGGGTCATTGTTGTTGTTGTTGCTGTTACGTGCTGTCAAGTTGCCTGCGACTCATAGTGACTCTATGTACAACAGCCCTAAACCCTGCTCTATGCTGTGCCAATCTCACTGTCTCCATCACACCTACCCTTATCACCTCAGTCACTGAATCAATCCATCTCATCGAGGTTCTTCCTTTCCTGCGCTGTCCCTCCACCCTCCCAAGCATGATGTCCCTCTCCAAGGACTGATCCTGCCTTGCAACATGGCCAGAGTATGTCAGAATTCTTGCCTCCAAGAAGCAGCCTGGCTTCACCTTCTCCAGGACAAACCTGTTCTTTTAGCAGTCCATGATTTAATACTCTTCTCCAACACCACAACTCAAATGCATCCATTCTCCTATCATCTTTATTCATTGTCCAGCTCTCTGATGCATAGTGTCATTAGCAGAGAAAAACTACAGAACTGCTTATAGCTACAAGTATGCAACCTTGTCTTTGGATGCTTCAAGTAGCCATCAAAATCAGATACAAATATCACTGCAAGTTTTGAGACATTCATCATTGAACTAAGTGCTGGAAAAGTTATAAAAAAATCTTATGTTAGCATTTAAAATTAACTTATTTTCGGAGGTCCCAGCACTCCATACCTGTTTCCAGGCGGAGCACACAGTTCCGCGTAGTACTTGATTTTGGGTTCTGTACCACTGGTCCGCATGGTGGCCACGCCTCCGTTAGCAAAGGTAAAAGTGATCATCTGGCTGCTTTTACTAGTTGGGAGAACCTAGGGATTAATGCACACATGTAAACAATCAAACTCGCTCACTACCAGAGCGCCTTCAAATATGCTTTGTAAACTTTCAGTCAAATCACAATAAAAAGGAATAAATACATGCAAAAAGAAAAACTACTAAATTGTAGGTAGATAATCTGTGTAAATTACCAGTAAAGGATAAAAATAAGAAATGTGCTGGTCTTATGTAGACAAGTAGGTATGCATGGATCTGGATTAATTTTTTTTTAAATAAAGTATCTGTTGGAACTAATAAAAAGGGGAAAATTGTAAGCAAACTTAATTTTTCTTAGGAGTATTGCTTTATAAATGAAAGTATCGAACTCTCAACGTTTGAAATAGGTCTTTTAAAAAAGCACTTAAAAGTAATTTCTCAGGAGTCAGAATCTAATCATAGCTGACTCATCTTTCTTGTACAGAGCAAGCAATTGGTGGATTTGAACCACTTTCCTTTGCGTTGGCAACACAATTCCTTACCCAATAGGTCACTCGAGCTCCCTTACCAATATTACCCTCTAGATATAAAGAAGAAAATACAGAACAAATTGAATAATGCCTAAAGCCAACACCAATTATATGATTAAATAATTTCATCGATTCATTTTTAAAAGGTCACCATGAAAGTTTGCTGATAAAAGTAAATGTTACTCACAGCTTTTTTGTCAGGCTGGGTATCATCATAGCCAGTTGTAAGGTCCCTAATTCCAGAAATTTCAAACCTGCCACACGTTTTTGGGTAAGTGTCCTTCCCACCATAATTTCTAAGGTTTTCAAATAATTTTTTAATGGTGCCTTGATCATGGCAGATAAAATACGAAGCCTTGGTAATATGGTAGCCATACCTATCAAAACAAATAGAAAAACACACAAAATAAGGAACAAATAATGCTGAATAATATATACAAGCCATGTATATTTTCCAAGAAATGGAGCAAAGAACGCACTGGCTTCAAAGAAGTAAGTTAGCATCAAAAAAGATGTTTGAAAAATCTCCCCAGGGATAACAGTTACAGTATGGTCTTCAGCCTATTTTTGTGACTTGACATTCTGTTGAGATTCCATTACGTCATGCCCATTCCTTTAATACACTGTCTCTGGTGGCTTTAGCACCATAAAAGAACAGTCGAGTAACTGCTACAAACACTAAGGGTCCTCAAAGCCTAGTTAGTATATGCGATCAGGCTTTCTATAGGAAAAGCTGTTACCCCTTGTCCATCACATGCCTTAAAATCCTTTGTGTATTATTGAACCGAAGGGCTTGACTTCCTAGTATTCACACAGTAGGGAGACACATCTGTGCTCCAGACAATGGAACTGAACAGTACAGCTGTCTAAAGTCTGCACAGCAGCCCTGAGTCATTAACAAATAAACAGCCACACGTTTCCACTTGAGACACAGACTCAAGAAGAGTCATATTTAGTTGAAGTTCCTACAGAATCCCTCAAATCACCGATGCTAAAAAATTTTTTCTTTTTATTGTTTAACACTTAGCTTTTTGTGTGCCATCGAGTTGGAACCAACTCATAGCTGACCCTACAGTAGGTGTTCAGAAGCAGGAGATCACATGGAAGGAGATTCCCTGTCCTTCTCGCATGGAGCAGCTGGTGGACCAGAACCACATGCCTTTTGGACTGTAGTGCAGCTCCTTACCACTTTGGCCACCAGAACTTCTTGGACAGTAATATTGGCCTGTAACAAGCCCAATGAATAGTTGTCTTTGTGGTGGTGTTATGAACTGTTGAGTCCAAATTGACTCACAGGTGACCCTCCAGTGGGTTTTCAGAGGCAGTGAGTTACACAGGAAAAGAATGTCTGTCTTTCTCCCCAGGAGCTGCTGGTGAATACAAAGTATCTGTCTTTGGGTTGGCTGTGCATCTCCTTACCCACTAGGTCACCAAAGCTCCCTAAAATAGGCTTTTCATACCTTCAGTCAAATCACAAACTAAAAAAAAACAAACAGACTATATTGTAGGTAGATATTCTGTGTAGATTATTAATATAGGATAAAACTAAGAAATGTGCTGATCTCACATAAACAAGTGGGTCCTTGTGGCTTGGAAATTAAAAATAAAATTCTGATGATAGCAACACACAAAGGTAGAAAGTAGATTACTCTCAAACATCTTACACAGCAGTAAAACTAAACATGACAAACATTGACTCTAATGTCAAAATTAGACAAAGTGTCAGGTGAACCTAACACCCTATTTCTAATGTTAGTTAGTATATGATTTTGTGATTCTACACAAAAGATTAAGTATTATAAGAAGACACTCAACTATTTTATCTCAATTGCTGAAAATGGTCCACATTGTATATTATATATATTCCAAAAAGCCAAAAAAATGTTTGAGTCTCATTACTGCTTTACAACTCATTAATATTCATTCAGTAATCAACACATGTTACAAGACTCTTACATTTACAAATAATCAACTATCTTTTTTTTCAATCAACTGACTCTTAAGCCCAAAAGATCCACTTAAATATTTTATAATAAATTGTCATCATGCTTTAATTCAGAATTTAGATTTGAATGTTACTTTTTAAAATTTGTCTTATTTCTATTTATTTATTATTTTATTATTTGTGTGTGTGTGTACTGTCAAGTCAGATTGGACTGGGACAGGAGGAGATCGCCCCTCCTTCTCCAGAAGAGCATCTGGTGGATTCTAACAGTGCACCTTCAGGATTACGGTGCAGCTTCTTGCCACTAGGCCACCAGAGCTCCCTCTTGAATGTTACTTTTACTTAATACATTTAATCTTTTTTGACAAAAGGCACAAGCATCTTCAATTACCCATTTCTGCAGCAACTAATGTCTTGCTTTATTAAGAATTTTTGAGGTTATGAATGGCAATTAGTATTAAGTGGTTAAACATGAAAACAAAAAAAATGAAGAAATCAAACTAACTGTAACAATGAGTTTAAACGTGGCAGAGATTGTGAGGAAGGCACAGGATAGGGAAAGGTTGGATCTTTCATAGTCACCATAACTCATAGTTAACTTGATGGGCGGCACCCAACAACAACAACCCACTGTGCCATTATTTCTCCTCTCGATCACTCAATTATCATCACTCTTAAAGGAAGTGCTATCATCTTTAAATATCATTTCCTACTTGCCTCTATAACTACTAATAAGCTGTCTCTAAAAAAAAAAATCAAGGAAGCAAATGGGAAGGATACAGGCAAAAAGACAGGGTAATGATGGGCAAGATCCAATGGTGATTGATTTGATTAAACATAATGTATAAGAATGATTGTATGAAACACAATGTGAATGAAGAATAGTGTGAAACACAATATAAACAAACTTTGTAAGCAAACCTATTGAAAAATACAATGTAAAAATCAAATTAATAACCAATAAATGTATCTTCTACACAAAGACATGAGAAGCATGAAAAGAAATATTGCTTTAATTAAACAGAGTCTTACTCAATGTAGATGGCCTTTAGCTGCTGAGACAGAGACAGGTTCTTGGTTGCTAGGAAGCTCGCTAACTCTGCACTTATCACAGCGGCACTGACTCCATCTTTGTCCAGAACGAAGGGGCAGCACATGTACCCTGCAGAGAACACACATCACATACAGAAACTTCGCTTTCTTCACAGCACTGTGTCAAGCTGCACGCTGGTCCACATCCTACCAATCAGGATTAGAGCTGACACCACATTAAGTGTATGGACAACTCTCATCGCCATATATTAAGGACCTAATGCAGTGCCTACATTCAGCAAACCCTTAAGAACTA
The DNA here is from genome assembly GCF_000299155.1 of Elephantulus edwardii. Classification (NCBI taxonomy): domain Eukaryota; kingdom Metazoa; phylum Chordata; class Mammalia; order Macroscelidea; family Macroscelididae; genus Elephantulus; species Elephantulus edwardii. The sequence goes on from NW_006399917.1 coordinate 3,545,792, forward strand.
TTTGCTGAATAACTTAAAAGAGTTTTCTTCCTAGCCAAATCATGCACACTCATTGCTATTGTTGTTGTTGTGTGCTATGGAGTTGGAACTGACCCATAACTGACCCTCCAGTGGGTTTTCAGAGAATTAATCACAGGGAAGGAGACTGCCCGTTCTCCTGTAAAGCGACTGGTGGCTTTGAATCTCATAACTTTGGGATTGCAGTGCAGCTTCTTACTGCCAGGCTTCTTACCACTAGATCTCTCTTGCATACTCACTAGGTCCAGTCAAAGTCCTTCCAGCTCATACAAAATAATTTCTAACTCTAGACAATGCTTATCTCTTTGATTTCCCCAAATCCCAATGACTCTTGTCACTGAGTTGATTCTGACCCCATAAGACATAGTAGAACTGCCCTATAGGGTTTGCAAGGCTGTAGCCCTTAACAGGAGAGGAGGGCCTTATCTGTCTCCCATGGAACAGCTGGAGGTTTGAACTACCAACCTTTGAGTTAACAACTGAGAGCTTATATCCTATGCCAAAGTTCCTGAGTCCTAACAGTTCTTGCTATTATATTGGTCATCTGGACACCTGCCCTATTTATTTGTGATTTGTGGTGTTGTTGTTGTTAAGTGCCACTGAGTTATAGACAACTCATAGTGACCCTATGAACGAAAGACCTGGACACTTGTATAACTTTCATCGTTTCTCTAAGTTCATAGTTTCCGGAGGCAAGCTATTTTAGAAGTGGATGCCACTCCTGCTTCCAAACTTGTTTTAATCTGGGAGCTCCATCAAACGCTGCCCACTTTTGGTAACCATTATCACATCTGACACATCAGTGTCACAGTGTTTAGCATCACAGCTTAAAAAGATCTACATAAGCTGCTTGAAAGGGTGTCACAGTGTTTAGCATCACAGCTTAAAAAGATCTACATAAGCTGCTTGAAAGGGTGGAGGGAGAGTGCAGGAGAGGAAGACCCCAGATGAGAAGAACTGGAACAGTGACTAGGGCAATGGAGGTATGTGTGTCAGAGTCAATGAGACTGGCTCATGACAGGACAGGCTTCAGAGCTGCTGTACATAGAGTTGCTATGAGTGACAGGCAACTCGACAGTACATAACCGCAACAACATAAGCTGTTGACGGCCAAGGTCAGCAGCATCAGTTTCATCCAGAGTCACTGTGCAATAGAGATGTGATAAATATTTGATAAACAAATGTAAGAAAATCTTTCTCCTTTAAAAATTAAAAATGTAAGGTGTTAATAATGGATAACTAGTTAAATAACGTCTATCTGTGCTATAGAGGAGCCTAAGTGGCACAGCGGTTAAAACATTCAGCTGTTAAAAGGTTCAAATCCACCAGGTGTTCCACGGGAGAAAAATGAGGCCATCTGCTTCTATAAAGACAGCCTTGCAAACCCTCAGGGACAGGTCTGTTGTCTTACAAAGGTTGGAAATGATTTGATAGCAGGAGTTTTTATTGGCAGGTTCTACAGAGGATATATAGATAGAACCAGAGGAGCACACATTTAATAACAAAGGGAGCTCTGGTGGGGTAGTCGGTGGACAGTTGTGCTGCTAACCTATAGGTGGTCAGTTCAAATACAAGAGTGGTTCCTTCTGTACAATTAACAGCTCTGAATACCAGCTGGAAGGTCAGCTATGAGTCAGCTCCATTTGACATAAATGAGTTTGAATTAGTAGCTAAAATATTCCCAGCACAAACATCTGAATTTTTCTTTTTGATAGTTGCCTCTCATTTCTGTGTGTGTATATATACAGATTAATAATCTAGGACACTGGTGTTTAGTCATCCAGGTTGGCCTTGGAGCTGTGCGTTGGAGCGACCACGCTTGTGTGAGCAGCACAATGGTGCTATCTCCTATCTTCCTGGTAAACCCCAGCACAGATCCTCAGGTATCACTTTCAGGGGAGAATGAACTACACGCTGTACAAGGCCCGGCAGCTTCTCAAATTATAGCAACCTTGCACAGAACACCACTGTTTTTAGTCACCTGAGAAAGAATTTTATTTCTTTCATAAATAACTTGGTTCTATACAAGATATTCCTTTTGCTGTTATGTGCTGTCGAGTCGACCGGGACTCACAGTGAGCCTTTGAGCAACAGCCTGAACCTTGCCTTCTCCTGAGCCAACCTCACCATTTTTGTCACACCTGACCCACTGCCACAGTCACTGTGCCAATCCAACTTGTCAAGCATCTATCTTCCTCTCTTGTGCTGGCCTTCTGTCCTTCCAAGCAAGATGACCTTCTCCAAGGACTAGCCCCTCCTGATAATAAAAGTATGTGAGACAGACCTTCATCCTTCTTGCTTGCAAGGAACACCCTGGTTTTGCTTTCTCCAGGACAGACTTGTTTGTTCCTTTGGTAAAATTACTTTTAGCAGAAAAATACATCTGAGATGCTAATTTTGGTCAACTTTAAGGAACATTAAAAGTTACAGAAGCATGAAAACCCCAAATCCCTGTAAATGTTCATTAAAATTATTAAAATTTAATAATTAAAAAAAAGTTACAGAAGCACCATAAATGATATGCTCTTACTCTATGGCTGATCTTTTGAATTCAGATCCAAACGCCACTCCTTTCCCCATATGTTAACAGTCCACAGAGAAATCAGTTCTCTCATTCAAGTGATCACTGCTTACCGATAGCTTCTTCAAATGCGAAGAGCACATTTTTCCCCTGGTCTATGAGTTGCTTGGCTCTGTTTCCCATCCACTTAAAGCCAGTTAACGTTTCCTAGAGGGATTGTTCAGAAGAGAAGGAAATGCCTTAGATCTCTGACAAAGCCAAGGAAAGGGGAGCGCCTAATCCTGGCAAATCCCTTACCTCAAAATGAAAGCCCTCCTTCAACGCGATGGCCCGTAGGATTTTGGAGGAGACCGTGCTGGATAGCATGTAGGTGTCTTTGAGGGCGCTGCGATCTTGGTTCTTCTCCTTCCAAGAGGTAAAGAGCCACCAGCCCAGGAGCGCCCCCACCTCATTGCCGGAAAACACTCTCCACTCACCCCTGAAAGAGAGGACAGCCATTCCATCCGTGTGATCTCAAGAAGGCATTGGCCAGGGGACAACCGAGTCAAATAAGACTCCCCATAGCACTTCCAAGCCACTTCTTCCTATTCATCATCTTCAGATAAACAGGCAAAAATGTAACTTCCACATCACAAACCTTTGAGATACATGCTATCCTCTTTAACCAGAATGCCTGGATAAAAATGCTGCCTTTGTGCATCGTATGAAATCAAGCGTATCAGCAATCGTGCTTGATGCCTTTCAGTCCTCTGCTTTGTGTTCGGCATAACTGGAGGGTGCTAGCAAGCTCCCCTCTCACGTATAAAACAAGCCTGCATGTCTCGTCATGCTTTGCCTGGTTCGTACTGTGGATTCCAAGAGGGTAATCGCTTAGCGTTCTTTAAGGGGAGCTTGATATTGAAACAGAACACCAGAAACTAGAGATGCCGTATCCTCCTCTCGCAAACACCACACACCACATTAGCTAAACTTTCTAAAAACGAATCCAGAATTGATCCCGTTTTGTCATGACCTGAAACCATAACCTGTCAGTAGTGCCTCGCTACACATGACACACTTGGCGTAACACAAAAGATTGTTTGCACTAGACTTACTTTCCTGATCTTCTGCCTCTGTAAGGAGCTCTGGTGGTACAGTGCTTAAAGAATTTGACCACAGATTTAAAAAAGCTGGTGGTTTGAACCCAACCCACCCGCCATTCTTCATGAGGAAGATGAGGTGGCCTGCTTCTGCGAGGACTTAGAGCGTTGGAAACCCCGGGGGCAGCTCTACTCCAGGTCGCTTTGAGTTGGAATCAACTCAAAGGTGGTGAGTCTAGTTTGGTGGATAGAAATTCTCTGATCAAACATGTCTTTAAAACTGTGCCTGTATCCTACTGGTCCTCCCTGGTCTGCTCGCCTAAATCCAACATTTCCTTCACAGTCTGACTCTTTACCAAGTCTACTGACAAATAGAAACCAGAACAGACCAGAGAACCCTACTGCCATTGCCTCAATTATCTTTCACCAGGATTGTGGGTACACAAATCTTACCAGGGGCAGACTGCCTTGGCTGTCTGTCCCTCAAGGAGTGGTTGGTGGGTTTTGGACAGCCAATCTTTCAGGTGGGAGCTCAACATTAAGGTACTAAACCAAAGTCAGCACTGAGCAAAGGCGGTCTTCCTCACTCTGCATTGAATCACTGTTTTTGGATAACACTGAGTTGACCTCCTCTCATTGCAATCCCAGAGGAAAGTCATAGGGTTTCCTCCACTGTAATCTTTTTTTTTTTTTTTTAGATTTTTTTTAATTTTTATTTTTATTATTTTTGTGTGAGTATATCGTCAAATCAGATATTCCTGGTACAGGAGGAGATTGTCCCTCCTTCCCCGGCAGAGCATCTGGTGGATTCAAACCGTGCGCCTCTGGGATTGTAGTTGCAGCTCCTTGCCACTAGGCCACCAGAGCTCCCCTACTGTAATCTTTAGAGGAGAATATTAGCAGGTCTTTCCCCTGAAGACGATGAATGAATTCTAAACATCAATCTGTCAGTTAACAGGCAAGCAGTTAAGGTGGGTCTCACGAGGGTTCCTCATCCACTAATTCCAATGAAATCAGTATCAATTAAGGTCTTCAATACCAGGCTGATTTACTCTGCATTACGCTTGCCAATTAGGAGATTGTTCAGAGCATCATCTTGTCTTGTTAGACGGCTTGGAAGGAATCATTGACGTGATAGTTTGCCTAACAAACTGGAATAACTTCCAAGGAGGTCCACCCTTTCCAGGTTGCTTCTGAAGCTGTGCAGCTCTGTAATTTTTGTCATATACATTGTTACGTTATCATAATTCCTTTTACCTGTCTTGTTTTTCTGCTATGGCAAGTCTATCAGCATCTGGATCATTTGCCAAAACAATCTGTGCCTTGGTTTTGTCGGCCAAACCAAAAGAGAGTGTCTGAAAAAGAGTTTGAAAAGGAAAAATAAATACCAATCACTTAAGTCAAGAGGGGAATAGTCCGTTGTCTTTAAAAATGTCCAGGTTTTGGGTGCTTTAATTTTTTTTAATTGATATTTCAAGGAAAGTTTACAGATAACTTAGATTCATTCACTGTTGCACACTCTTCCCTACCCCACCCCTTACAGGTTGCTTTTCTCTTTAAAAAGATTCTTTCATTGTTGCACAATTTCCTACTCCCCCTCCCCCACATCCACTTTGCTATGCACCACCCATTCTGCATTATTGTCATGCAAAGAATACCTAATCATATATTTCTTTTAGACCGTTCTTTCCCTCATCTATTTAAATTCAGTGTTCATTATTTATCCCCTCTTCTCTTCGTTTCCCCCCAACTTCCATGTCAGTCCTGTTTTATAACAGTGGCACTATGCAGTCTTTGTCCTTTTGTGACTGAGATATTTCACTCAGCATAATGTCCTCCAGGGTCACCCATTTGGTATATTTTGTAAGCTCCTTATTTTTCACTGCTATATGAATATACCACCGTTTCTCATTTGTTGATGGTCACAGAGATGAAATCGGTTAAGTGGGGAAATGAAAGCCGCTTTAACAAACGGCGTGCAAAATTGGAAAACTATCTGTAGAAAACTCAAGCATGACCCACACCTCACACCATACACAAAAGTCAACTCAAAGTGGATCAAGGATCTAAGAGTAAAACCAACAATGATAAATTTCAGAGGAAAGCTTGGAAGAACTCCAGAAACCCTAATCTACAGCATGAACAGTCTCCTATGCACCCTGAAAAACCTACAATCAGGAGAGAATAAAATAGATGAAAGGGATCTTTTAACAATCAAATCCCCATGCACATTAAAAAACTTTTACAACAGGGTAAAAAGGAAAGTCACAGACTTGGAAAAAATATTTGGTAATGACATGTCAGATAAGGGACTTATATCTAGAATTTATAGAAAACTCCAGCACCGCAACAAAGAAAACAACCCAATCACAAAATGGGCACAGTATATGAATAGACACTTCACCAAAGAAGACATACAAGTGGTGAACAAACACATGAAGAAATATTCAAAATCCCTAGCTCTAAGAGAGACACAAATCGAAACAACTATGGGATACCATCTCACCCCAGTATAGTTCAACAGAGTGGCAAGCAACAAATGCTGGCGAGGTTGTGGAGAAATTGGAATCCTTATTCACTCTTGGTGGGAATGTAAAATGGTGTATCCACTCTCTAAGGCAGTATGGCGCTTTCTCAAAGAGTTGAAAATAAAACTACCATTTGACCCAGCAATTGCACTACTGGGAATCTACCCTAAAGAAACCAGAACTGCCACCCAAACAGATATATACACACTCATGTTTAGATTTGGTGAAGTCATGAGGCCAGTAGGTGTGGATGTGATCCTGTCTAGAGATGAAGTCTCTGAAGATTTTGTCCGTTAATATCAGGTATAGGTTAAGGCTTAATTGAAAAGAGTGGGTGTTAATCCAATAAATGGACTCCTTCTGAACGATAAAAATAGCATATGAACTTTGATAAATGCCGACAGTTATAGGAAGGCTTTAGGCCTCTTGTTCATAGGGTCACTATGAGTCATGCTCAACTCAAAGGCAATCAACAAACAACAGTACAGGGAGATAGAGGAAGAACAATCATACAAAGATGCACCTTCAAGTCAAGGAACACTTGGAGTCCCCATTAACAAGAGAAGAGGCATGGAATATATTTTCCTCCTAAAACTCTGAAGAAATCATCATGGTGACACCCTGGTCTGTGCTCTGGGTCTCCAGACAGTAACTCAACACAGTGCTTTTGTTTAAAGCCACCCACTATTTTGCGGCAGTAACTCTAGAACTGATAGAAAGACTTTCCCCAGGTCAAAGCGGAGTTTTATTTCTGTAGCTGGTCTTGGTTGTCCACAGAAGATTTGCAATCCAAGGTCAGATGACAGGAATATCAACACCGGGCCTGCCCACGCCTGTGGGATTCCTCCCATCTGAATGTGTGTGTGGCTGGACTGGTCTTTCCAGACATTCACCACGTTATCAATCTCAAAAAATAAACCAAACCCTGAACATCACTGAGGTTAAGAGGGTTCTGAGAACCAGAACATAAAACTTCTTTTTATTAGAGAAAGGATTATGAAGGAATAAAAACAAGATGACAAATCTGTATATATTACTATACTGACATAAAGGAAACACAGCAAATAAAATTTAAACTACATTAAATAAATAAAATTCATAAATTAAATTTAGATTCCTGCTTTCCTACTCTGGTTCAAAACAAAGTTATCACTGGGTAAATGCAAACTCAAGAGATCTCATGTACACAGACTAGACCTGTTTCATACAATTGTCAAGGCTGTAACTTTTTTTGTTAATTGACATTATTTATGCATTGTCCAATTTTCCCTCCCATTCATTCATTATTGCACTTTTCTCCCCTCCCAAACCCCCCACCCAGTATACTACCCTCTTAGAAAAGTAAAAGAAAAATTCTTTCATTGTTTTACAATCCCTCCCCCAAAGTCCACTCCACTATGCAGCCTTTGCTCTGGACTTCTGTCATGACAAAAATACCTAATCACATATCCCTTTTAAACAGTTTTCTCCCTCATCTGTTTCAATGCAGTATACATTATTAAACCCCTCTTTCTCAGTCTCCCCCCTACCCCGATGTCAGTCCTGTTTTACAACAGTGGCACTATACAGTATTTGTCCTTTTGTGACTGAGATACTTCACTCAGCATAATGTCCTCCAGGGTCACCCATTTTGAATAATAATGCATGAGTTCCTTGGTTTTCAATGCATCATAATATTCCATTGTGTGAATATACCACAGTTTTTCTCTATCCATTCGTTTGCTGATGGGCACTTAGGTTGTTACCAACTTCTTGCTATTATGAACAAAGCCGCAATAAACATGGGTGCGCATAAAGCTGTAACTTTTTGAGTTACTGGTAGGCAGCAGTGGGGGCATAGTCTATAGGAAGTTACACTGGTAACCCAAAGGCTGTGCAAAGATGGGCAGTTTCCTCCTGTTTCACTTTACAGCCTCAGAAATTGGATGACAGTGAGTGCTTTGGGATTTTTTTTTTTTTAACTTTTTGGAAGCAAATCACCAGGGTGCCTTTGGCTGGGTTCAAACTGTCAATCTCACGGTTAGTCATCAAGTACTTAATCATTTGTACCACCCAGGGACTCCCATATCCTGGTTTGCTCCCGCACTCACCCCCAAGAACATGGAAACAGTCCAACATGTCCAGCCATAATTGAATTGTTGTTGTTGTTGCTCACAGCGACCCTATGTACGTACAACAACAGCCCTAAACCCTGTCCTAGTCTGTGCCAATTGCACTGTCTCCGACACACCTACCCCCATTACCCCAGTCACTGAATCAATCCATCTCATCGAGGGTCTTCCTCCCTCCACACTCCCAAGCATGACGTCCCTTTCTAAGGACTGGTCCCTCCTTGCAACATGCCCAAAGTATGTCAGACGAATCCTCAGAATCCTTGCCTCCAAGAGGCAGCCTGGCTTCACCTTGACCAGGACAAACCTATTTGTTCTTCAGCACCACAGCTCAAATATATCAATTCTCCTTCTGTCATCTCTAGTCCAGCTCTCTGATGCATAGCAAGTGATTGCAAAGACTATGGCATGTATTAGGTGCACTTTAGTCTCCAGACTGACATCATTGCTCTTCAGCACTTTAGCGAGTTCTCTAACCACAACTGAATAGATTGAGAAATTATAGTATATTCACATGATGAAATAGTACATAGCACTCAGGAACAATGATTTTGTAAATCACTACCTAACTTGGGAGGGATTGGAGAGCATTATGCTGAGTGAACTAACTCATCCCAATACTGTATAAGACCTGAAAGTTCCGGTGGCCTGGTGGCCAGAAATGATGCTGCAATCACAAAGGCACAAGGTTTAAATCCACCAGATGCTCTGCTAGAGAAGGTGGGGGCAATCTCCTCCTGTGCCAGTCAGATCCAATTCGACAGTACCCAAAGCCAAAACAAAACAAAAATTAAAAAAAATACAAATACTGTATAAAACCATTATTGTAGAAATAGATAACTAGTAAAATATGTATGAGGATTTAAGGGGGGGGCAGGGACACACAGGGGTGAGGATGAGTGGAAGATGTAATCATAGGGTCACATAGTTTGATAGGTAGAGGGAACGGTGGGTTAAGGAAGTGGGAAAGATTTGGTGTGAAAAACAAAGAGAAGGCAAATTCACTGCTGTTGAATAATCAATTTTGACTCAACAACCCTTCATGGGGCTTCTGAGGCTGTACATCTTTCTAGGAGGAGGCCAGCATCTTTCTCGTAACCCACTATGTCACCACACCTCCTTCACACCCTCATGTTGTTGTGTACAGTCGAGTTGGAACCCACCTATAGCTAACCCTCCAGCAGGTTTTCAGAGGCAGTGAATTGCATGAGAAGAGACTGTCGACCTTTCTACAGAGCAGTTAGCGATTCGAATTGCGTGCTTCTGGGATTTCAGTGCAGCTTCTTACCCCTATGCCACCAGAGCTCCCTCCATACCTCATACTAGGCTAACCTGAAGATTCCTTTAAGAAATCAATAGCTGATAAATAGAAATATAGCCTATGGTGAAATTAGTTTTCACCAGCACAATATAAACACACACAACCTTTTTACTAGGCAGCAATCATTTTGAACATAGGGAGAGATAAAGAAAAAAAAATTGGGTTACCAAGACACCTTTGCCCTCTTCTGGGTTCGGATATTTCACGGTGGGGAACTCGGGATCAGGATCCTTCTGCTCGGGCACAGCCTCCGGGGGAGCGAAGTCAAAGGCTCTGAAGGCGGACTGCACGAAGTCATGGCCAACGCCGTGCACCGACGTGTGCACGAACTTCACCTTGCTCTGCCTGTTCACACTCCTAGGATCAGACACACCAAGACACATGGTGAGGTCTACAGAGATGGCTCTCAAAACAAGAATGCTTGCAGTGTAACTGAGACCTATTCTCAAGAATGTAAAAAATCAATGTAATACGAATGCCCCAGATAGCTGAATATCTGTTAGAAGAAAATGAAATAAAAATGTATCCACTCCTTCCTAAACTGATGCATAAAGGCCTAAAACACCTTCATCTCTAACAGAAGCCCTGGTCATATTGTGTGTTACATGGGAGGCTGTTAAGCTAAAAGTCGGGAGTTCAAACCCACTAAGCACCCCATAAATGTGTAGATTTACAGTCTCAGAAACCCCGTGGAGGGTGGTTATGAGTCAAGATCAACGCGGTAACAATGGATGTGGCTTTGGATCACCTAGTCAGTTTCAGGATGTCAGAAGGTGTTCAGAATTGGATTCACGGCACAGCTTTCACATCCACGGGGGATGAGAAGAAACCCAGGGCTCAGATTCCAGGACAAGACTCACAGTGGGCTCAGTACAAGCCTATCCCTGGCAATGCAACCTCACTTGTTAAATGTCCCTTTTAACAAAATGTGATAGCATAACCCATGTGTAAAAATTGAAAAAAAAAAAAAAGGAGATTTATCAAATAACAGCCCTGCTTAGGTAAGTTCCATGTTTTAGGAACTTAGCAATATCGTTTGCTGACCTTGAGTCAGGCACCCTATAAATTGCACTATTAACCCACAGGCAAAGCCACTCTGGAAGTTCGAATCCAACCATGGTTTTATGAGAGAAGTGTAATCTCCTTCCATGTGATTTACAGCCTCAGAAACCTAATGGAAGGTCAGCTAAGAGCTGGCTTTGACTTAACAGCAACAAGTGGTGAATGACCATTCAGAAAAATTATGCAAATAATGACAAAGTGTTAAACTCATACATTGAGGGATATGTATGGGTATATATTTGGGAGAAAGTGGATATTTTATTTTGTGAGTAATGGAACAAGATACTGCCTAGCTTTGTACCATCTCTAAGCCTGCTTATAGGTAGGACTGTTGTTGGACTGTCAAAGTGAGTCAACAACTATCACTAAGAAGTTTTTTCCATTCACACACACACACATACGGAGAGAGAAAGGGAGAGGGAGAGGGAGCAAGGAAGAGTGGGGGAGAGAGAGAGACAGAGAGAAAGAGCGGAGAGAGCGAAAGAGCGAGAGCGAGCGAGAGAGTGTGGGGGGGGAGAGAGAGAGCGCGCGCGCCATGTGCAAGCAGCGAATGACACCATGAGCTGGCCATATTTGTCTGGTTTTTCTTCCTGCCCCTCCCACCCCTCCTTGTCTTCATAAACAGTATTTCCTTGGAAGACAGCCACATTCACACACCTTCCTTTACTGCTATCTCCAGCTACTTGCCGGCTACAACAGAAGAGCTGAGCAGTGGCATCAATGTCTACACGGATCCAATGCCAAACTCTTTACTCTCTGTCCCTTTGAGAGCAAAGTTTGCTGACCCCGATTCACAGCTTCTAAAACCAGAAACTGCACTATACGTGCCATTAAAAAGACAGATTTCATGAAAGCTGATAAAATTGGGCTCAATCAAATAATTCCATTCCCTTCAGGCTAGTGAAGATACAGCCCATTTCCCTTACCTGTGAAAGCAGTATTTTTTCAGGTCTTCAAAGTAGTCTTTATTGATGGAAGCAGTTGGGTTATGAAGAAGCAAACTGCCATCAATTAATGAATCATCCCAAGCTTTTGGCCACGGCTCCAGATTTTCTTCAATAGCTTGAGAAATTCCTTTATCATGAGGAGAAATGATCTGGGCTCCATTATCCCAATAGACCTATGGGATGCAGAGGCACATCAACAATTTAAAAAAAAAATCTTGTTTATAAGGGTAGACTGACATGATGACTGTTGCAATGGGTTCTTGTGTGTCAGGAAGTGTGGGGATGGCGCAGGACAGAAGAGGGTTCTGATCTTTTGTTCAAAGGTTTGCTAAGAGTTGTGCTCACTCCACAGCACCTAGCAACAATCACATACTGACCCTATGAACTTTCCCTATCATGTGTCATCATGATCAAGCCCAGTGTTCCAGTCACTGTATCAGTCTTCTTGTGGCTGTCAGGTATTGAGCTGAATGTGACACACAGTGACCCTATGAACAGCAGATCTGAACCTCGCTCTGTCCTGTGCCACCATCATGATCAAGTTCATTTTTGCATTAACTGTATCAATCTCGTTGCTATTTGCTATTGCTGACTATGACACACAGTGAGAACTGAACCTTGCCCTACCCTCTGCCACCCTCACGATCTATGTCCCCCTCAAGCACATCGTGGTGGTCTCGCGTCAGTCCGTCTTGTTGAGGGTTTTCCTCTCTTCTGTTGAACCTCAATATTAGAGTTAAGGAAAACAAAGCCCCATTTACCTCTGCTCCCAAACAGTACAAGTGAAAGATTAATGCAGAATGAGGATGGTTCAGAAAGAAGAAGAAAAAAGAAATACCTTATAACCATTATCCTGCTTTGGATTATGAGAGGCAGTTATCATGATTCCAGCACAAAGCTTCAGGTGTGATACTGTGTAAGGCTGTAAGATGAGAGTTTTAACAAAAATTAGATACATTTAAACTATTGATTACATTTGTTTGTATCAAGTTATCCCTCTTTTTGGTAAACGCAGTTTAATAAATTCATACTGTGTTCATTCAACATTTTTGTGGCATATATAAACAGTAGGCTCTTATTACTCTGGGACCAAAGTTCTTGTTGTTCTTATGTGCCATCAAGTCAATTACGACTCACAGCGACCCTATGCACATTAGCTTTGAACCCTGCTCTATCCGGAGCCAATCTCACTGACTCTGACACACTTAACCCTCATTATCCAGTTATTCTATCAATCCATCTCATCCTGGGTCTTCCTTTCCTGTGCTTTCCCTCTGCCCTTCCAACTACTATGTCCTTCTCTAAAGACTGGTTCCTCCTGGCAACATGCCCAAAGTATGAGACCAAGTCTCAAAATCCTTGCCTCCAAGTTGCAGCTTGGTTTCAGCCTCTCCAAGGCAGACCTGTCAGTTCTCTTGATAGTCTATGGTATGTTCAAAACTCTTCTAGCTACACAAAATTCCACGGTAGGGACCTTAAAACGAAACTCAACCTAACCCAATCTGCTGCGCTCTATCGATTCTTTTTCCCTAGTCAAATCATTCCTATGGAATCAGCACCAACTCATAGCTGGTTCTCCAAATGCACTGGACGAGACTGCCCATCTTTCTCCCTCAGAGCAGCTAATGGATTCAAACCACATGCCTCTGGGTTGGCAGGGCGGCTCCTTACCCACTAAGCTACCAGAGCTCCCTAGTGATCCTATTGAACAACATAGAAGTACTCAATCAGTGTTTGAGGCTGTAAATCTTAACAGGAGAAGATGATTTCACTTTTCTCCTGTGGAGTGCTATAAGTTCAAACCACCAACATTTTGGTTAGTAGCTCTACCTTGAACCCACTGCCCCACCAGGGCTCTTCTCTAAGAAGAGTGAATATTTTTTTAGGTGTCACGTCATTCTGTCTTCTACTTAGTGGAGCAGGGAACAGCTTGAAACAAAAACACTGTCTTCTATTTCACATTCTCCTAGGCCTCCCGTTGGGAACTGAAGTTTATGGATTCACTTTATATCCTCTAACCACTTAGCCTTTTTTTCTGTTCCTTTCTCTTTATATTTTCTTTAAAGGAAAAGGTTGGGGCAGGGGGAAATGAGGAACTGATGATTTATTTCACTGTTTGCTCAATTCTCTCTCCAGAGTTAAACATCTCTCCCTTATTATTTATACTAGATGTCCTGAAGTGGTAAAAACATTCAGCATTCTGCGCTGTTAACCTAAAGGTTGGAGGCTTGAGTCCACCTAGACGTACCTAGAAAGAAGGACCTGTTGGTCCACTTCTTTAAAAACCCCAGTCATTACAATGGGACACCCCATGGGCACAGTGCAACTCTGACACACATCACGTCAGAGTCAGAATCAACTCAAAAGCAAGTGTAAGTTTCTACGCAAATCCCACATGAGTGTGTGCTTTCCAAAATGAACAGAGACTGATGTACATTCACATGGATGCATCTTAAATTTACTATGTACGGGCAACCTGAGATTTTAACCATCTATCCTCTGTGCCCTCCCACCAAGGATCACTGTGTCATTTGCCCTCTTTAAGGTATGTCACATCTCAGGAAGATGAGATCAAGGCATGAGAAAACGATTGAGAGACAACAGTTTAATCCACGTCTGATATAAATATAACAGCTATTAACCCACATACACACAAAGATATATGGAGACAGAGCACAATTGACATGCTCAGCGAAACAAGCATTGTTTCTCATCGAACAATGAAACTCAAATGTGGACGTAACCCTGGATTCCTTCCAATGGAACAAGTGATGTAGCTACCTGCTGCTACACTGAAGACAGTAGCACAAAACGACTAAATCTGTATTCTCCTGTATTCCTACCACCTTGTTTATACTTGATGGAGGTAATGGCATCTGTATCATATTTTGAGCTTGCCTTCTAAAATATGTATCCTCAGCCTCAGCCTCTGCTCTTTAAAATCCTGTCTGCTTAAAAGCAACATCCATCACAAACACACTGTTCTTTTGCTCAGTTCCTGTTACTCGAGAGGTTTGATCAAAAGCCTTGCTAAAGCATGCCAAGTATGCTTTCTGAACTGGCCACGACGAGCATTTAGAATGAAAGATTTATAGAAAAAGCTGTTGCACCAACTTGTCAAAAGTACTTGAGAAGCTTCCTAATTGTGACAGCTCCAAAAAAGAACTCAGAATCCAAGTGTTACACAATTAAAGTAACACACAAGAAACCCATTCTGCTACTAAAACTCACTACACTGTGAGTTAATTAAAACTCATGTTGAGATGAACTTCCCCACAGGGTTTTCACACTATAAATGTTTGCGGAAGCAGATTGGCACACATTTTTCCATTTTTTCCCAGGGAGTGGCTGTTGGGTTTAAATGACTGAACGTTCAATTAATAGCTGGATGCTTAACCACTATACCACTGGGGCTCCCATTTTACTAGCTTTATACAACACTTCTAGAATGCAAGTATTTAAAAAAACTGTGTGTGTGAGAGCAATGAAGTCAGTTCAAAGACTAGGGTGCACCTTGGTCTTCTCTGTTTCTTGCTATGCATTGGAAAGTTAGACAAGGACTAAGGATGACTGATAAAGAAATGATGTTTTGATTTGTGGTACTGGAGAAGAGTACTGACTATCTCATGGACTACCGAGAGAACAAACTGGTCTGTCCTGGATAAAGTGAAACCAGGGTGCTCCTTGAAGGCAAGGATGATGGAATTCTGTCTTATATATACTTGGGGGACACTGTTAGGAGGGGTCAGTCCTTGAAGAGGAACACCTTGCTTGGAAAGGTAGAGTCAGCAAAAGAGAAGTAGACACTTGATGAGATGGACTGATGCTGTGACTGTAACAATGGGCTCAAGTGTGTAGGAGATGGAGAGGATGGCCTAGAATAGGGCAGGTTTCAGACCTTTGTTCACAGCGTTGCCAAAAGTCATATCTGACTTGACAGCACATCACAACAATAACATATGTGGATGTGTATATATATATATATGTGTGTGTGTGTGTGTGTGCACGCACACGCACATGTGTATATCTATATATGTGTGTGTGTGGTGCATATCTGTATCTATATCTATCTCTGTATCTGGAGGTCTGGTGGCCTAGTGAATAAGCAGTTGAGTTGCCAACCCAAAGGAAGGCAGTTCAAATGCACCAGCTGCTTCAAGTGAGGAAGATGGGCACGATGCTCTCGTGTCAATTTTCAGCTTCTGAAAACCTGCTGGAGGGTCAGCTATGAGTTGATTCTGACTCAACAGCACCTAACAACGATACAAACCCCAACACACACACTCCCACTCCCAAAAAACTCAGTAGCTGAATACCAGAGAAATAGTATTAGGATGACAGAGAGAGATTTCTCATAAGAAAAGGGGCTGACTGACACATACCCAGGGGCTGTCTGTCATCCAAACACACAAGCAGCAGCAGAACTAAGTATTGTGAAATTCAGTCATGTACCACCCGCCATCTCATGACAGGAAGTGAGAAAAGGAAATGGTTACTCACCACAAAGGGGGTTGGAGTGATATCAGAAAAGAGGTACACAGGGATCCCCTGACTGATGAATGTGGTTGCAGCAAGCCGGGCGAACCTGGAGGTGTAGGGAGACAGGGAGAAATTGTCAAGGCTGCTGGTGACTGGAGAGAAGGAAATGGGCATTTGACTGCTTCCTCAGGTCTGACGACAGCACGGATATCAAGGGAAACATGTATCATCAATTATCTACATTGGGATAAAACACAAACACGACAGGAGCCTAAGCAGCCATCACAGTCCACTCCTTTGTTTACAGAAGGGTGTCCAAGGCCAGGGGACTGCGACAGGCCAAGTGACCTCCTGGTCCTGGGACCCACCTTCGTGACTGAGCCAGGTCCACCATGAGCTCTCTGCACTCTCCATCTACCTTAGAGGTTCTCACCAGGATGCTTCTGTCTTTGAGTTACATCTGAAATGTCTCCCCATTAACCCTAACTCACTGTCAATTGTTAGAGGAATCGATTCCTACTCATAGCTGACACCCAGGTCTCCAAGGCTGTCATTTAAAAAAAATTTTTTTTAAGGCTGTAAATCTTTATGGGAGGAAACTACTCATCTTTCTCCCATGGAGCAGCTGGTGGATTTGAACTGCTGACCTTCTGTTCAGCATGGCAATGCAACTGATGACAAAACAGTGAAAATCAATAAGCAATAGTCAGAAACTGGCTTCTTTCTCTATATAAATATCCTATAACAGTTTAAAGTAGCATTTTATGTGACTTTAAGTAAAGAAAGTGCCCCACTTGGAACTAACAGCTGGATAAATAGGGAACAATTCTCCAATTAATAAAAACTAACTTCTTATAATACCCTAAACTAGAAGTACAACTATTATTTCTTTCTGTTCACAAAGAAGAAAGTATTTCCTCTCTTCTTCTTAAAATCCAACAGAAGTAATTGACTGCCTTACATGTCAAAGCTGTTTACCCAGTTACTCAGTAATTTAAAGAACTCATTAGTTAGAGTTTTTCCTTGTTATAAAGGTAATCCTACACCTGAGAATTACTACCCTTTGGACCATAAAATATTGGAAGGTACCATTTCTCTCAAATCTTTAACAAGGTCACGTCTACTTGCCCGGAGTTCTCACCAGGCCTGGACATCTGGAAAAGAAATAATATCGGGGGAATTCTCACTTATTGTCTGCATTCCTCATTTATTAGTTGGAACCCCACAAGTTCCAACAAGTGAGAGGTAGCTTTGGGACGTGCATATCCCCCGTCTTTCATTGGCGTGCATATCAGTAAAAGTTCTTTTTCCACTCTGACTCCATCTCTCAGATTGGATTATTTGGTGGTTGGTGGCAGGAAGATGATTGTCTGGTAACAGCGGCATGCGATTCAACATGCCACCAGAGCCCGTTTATCTGCCACAGTGGGGTACAGGGGTACTTAACTGGCATCTAGGGGGACAGGCCATGGATCCTGCTAAACACCCTACAATGTCTTACAGGGCATCGCCACAGAAGAGCTGTTGGGTTCGGTATGCAGTTCAATGTCAGCGGCTCCAGGGCTGAGAGTCACTGGACTAAACCAATCACAGTTCAGCATGCACTACACACACTGGCACCTAAGGAGATGCTGTTTACAGAATAATCAGGAACAAAGCCTACATCCTGGCTCTTATCAGACTCTGAGTCTATAAAAGAGAAGGTGTTTCTTTAAGGCATGGCATCAAATCTTTGTGCTTGAATTACTAAATACTTTGCTACAAGAAAATGAGTCATTTACTTCCAAGGAACAACCTTCTTCTAGTGCCAGGTTAAGCCACCTGATCATTCATTCTCTCTCCAGACACTCTGTGAGCAACTGTGTTCTAGAGAAACATTAATTTCTACTCTGGGGGCCTCTGCACTTCAAATGACCCAGATGACAAAGTTCCTAAGGTCAATATTAACATAAAAATGTCCTCAAATGGGTAAGTCACAAAGTAAGACTAAACAATTTTAATGAAAAGCTGAGTAAAGTCCAAACTATATTTATCAGGAGGCACAGAAATAACTTTCGGCTCATAAAATAGTTACTATGTCTTTAGATGGATTTTAAAGGTGCTGAGTCAGAGCTGACTCACAGACGACCCTTCCATGGACTGTTGAGATTACACATCACACAGGATGAGACTGCTCAGCTTTCATCCTGTGGAGTGGTTGGTGGATTCGAATTGCAAGAGAGACGCTATCCTTGGATAAGCAGTGAAACGGCCAACATTGAATATTGTGTAGACAGTCTGTCTTATTTGCTTGTTGTTGTTAGGTGCCATTGAGTCAAGTTCCACTCATAGTGAGTGACTCTATGAACAACAGATGCGAACCTTACCCTGGGTGCAGCCAGAGTGCTCTTTGGAGGCAGGAATGATGAGGCTTTGCCTCACATACTTTTGGGCATTCCTTGGAGAGGGACATGCTTCTGGGGAGGGTGGAGTATTGGCGAAGGAGAGGAAGACCCTCAACCAGGTGGACTGACACAGAAACTGCTCCAAAGGGCAGCATTGTGTGTCAAGAAGTATGAAGCTAAAGCACGGTTCAGGTCTTTTGTTCATAAGGTTGCTATGAGTCATACTCAACTCCACAGCACCTAACAACAGCAACAAGTTGCAAGAAGAGGCGTTGCAATCCCAAAGGCACACTGTTCAAATCCATCAGTTGCTCCGCTGCAGGACAAGGATGGGCAATCTCCTCCCATGAGATTTTACTATCTCTCAAAACCTACTGGAGGGTCAGCTATGGGTCGGTTCTGTCTTGACAGCACACAAAAACATGGCCATTTTAGGGAGCTCTGGTGGCCTAGTGTAAGGAATTATGAAAAGCAAGTAGTTGGATTCATTAGCTGCTTTGTGGGAGAAAGATGGGCAAGTTCTTCTCATGCAATTTACAGCCTATAAAAACCCACTGATGGCTCAGCTATGAGTCAGTTCTGACTCGACAGCACATATCAACGATATATCTGTTTTAGAAGGAGCTCTGGTAGTGCCAAGGTCAAAAAGCTAGGCTGCTTAGCTCAAGGGCAGCCAATTGAATGCACTAAGGTGCTCCATGGGAGAAAGATGTGGTAGCCTGCTTCTCCTGGTTGGGAACGTTACAGGAAAGCAGACTAGAAAGGTAGTCAAGAACAAGAAGGGGGTCATGAAAAATGAAAGGGGGGAAAAAAAGAAAAATGAGGGGGAGAAATAATCTTACCACTTTGATTTTCTTTTTTTCTATTTAGAGAGACATTAACTTCAAAGTCACCTCAATATTGTTATTTCCTTAACCCATGAGCAAAAATCAGAAATTTTTCACAACTTGCAAAACAAATATATTAACAAAACTTGTTAGTGATGTAACTAATAAATAAAAAGGTATTGAAAGTTGAGCTGTTGAGAAGCCAATTACAAACAAAGTCCCCAAACATGCGAGGGAAAAACCCATCTCCGAAAAATGTTTACGCACCTCTTGCTACTGCCCCCACTGGGAGGGTGGGCACGGGCATCAAAGCTGATGACCACGCCTCTCTGCTTCAGGTCGCTGAACTGTTTTTCCAAGTATCTGCAAAATCCCTG
>NW_006399917.1:3567095-3579120 GCF_000299155.1 Elephantulus edwardii
ACTATATTATTATTATGCTAAGGACTAGGGATGATAGAAAGAGAATTGATGCCTTTGAGCTGTGGTGCTGGAGAAGAGTATTGAATATACCATGGACTGCCAGGAGAACAAACAGGTTCATCCTAGAGAGGGTGAAAGCAGGCTGCTCCTTGGATACAAGGATTCTGAGGTTTCATCTGACACACTTTGGACATGTTGCAAGAAGGGACAAGTCCTTGGAGAGGGACATCATGATTGGAAGGGTGGAGGGACAGAGAAAGAGAGGAAGACCCTCAACAATATGGATTGATTCAGTGACAGGGATAATGAGGACAGGTGTGTCATAGACAGTAAAATTGGCACAAGATAGAGCAAATCTCAGGGCTGTTGTAGATAGGGTCACTATGAGTTGCAAGTGACTCATCTGCACATAATAACAAGGAGGTTTTGGTGTCTCTGGAAGTCTTTTTCATGCACAGAAAAATACAGTATACACCATACACAAACAAACATCTAATTAACTGACATTGGATAAGAATCACATCAAACTGTTAACAATAAATAAGACTTACAGGCAGGTTTAAGAACAGAGCTTAATCCAAGAATTGCCATGGGCTTCTGGTGGTCTGGTGAGTAAAGAGTTGTGCTGCCAACCCAAAGGTATGTGGTTCAAATCTACCAGTGGCTCTAAGGGAGAAAAAAGGGCAATCTTCTCCTGTGTGATTTACAGCCTCTGAAAACCTACTGAGGATTAGCTATGAATCTTTTCCAACTTAATGGTAATGAACTGTTCTTGCTGGTACATAGTACAGTAGTCACACATCTAAATGGCATAAATTCCTATTTTACAGAACGTCATCACGGATGTTCAATGATACATGTCTGTATACAAGATTGTATGTAAGTATCAAGTACATAAAGACACTTGTAAGTATTTAAGTATATAAGTATCTTCAATACGTTTATGGTATGTAAGGTTTTCCCACATTACATGAAAAAATACTGTAGACAGCAGGGAAACTTCTCAGTAAGAAAACAAGCTAACCAATATGAACATTTCTATCTATCAATATGTGTCAGTCAGTCACCTATTACTTCCAACTTCAGATCAATTTTGCCAAGAAATTCCATTTTACAGAGGGAAAAACTAAGGCTCAGCAGTGCTAAGTGACTTGTAAATTTCAGACACATGACTAGAAGAGCCAAAGCTTGAATCCATAACTAGGAAAGAGGCGGTTTAGTGCAGGGGTTAAAAGCATAGTCAAGAATTTGATCCTAGATTGATTTGGACCATGGACTTGAACTTCTTCTGTTATTTATGAGCAAAAGACCCTAGGCATGTTCCTTAATGTTTTGCTGGTTTAAAGTCCTCTTTAAAAGAAAAGGAGGTTTGGGGCACAGTGCATTAAACGCTATCCACCATCTAAAAGGGGTCAGTGGTTTGAATTCACCAGTTGCTCCACGAGAGAATGATGAGTATTTTCCTCCTGTAAAATCTGATGGAGAACTGCTATGTGTCAGAACTGACTGGATTACAGTGGGTTTTGTTAAGTTAGGAGTAGTAACAGTATCTACCTCTAGGGCTACTGTAAGGGCTGCAGCTGTTGGTTTCACTTTCACCATTGCTGCAGTCTGAATCAACCCACAGCTGATCTCCAGTGGGTTTCCAGAGGCTGTAAATGGTGCAGGAGGAGAATGCTCACCCTCCCCTGAGGAGTGGCTTGCGGAGCTGAACGGGCACAGATGTTGCCTTTGGCTCAGCAGCGCATTCCTCGAGGACTATGCCCCGCCCAGGGCTCCTGCTGTTGTGTTGTTCAGTTTCTGTTAAGTCAGTTGCCAAATCATGACAAACCCATGCCCAACATGATCAGATGACTGTGATCCACTGACCAATTTTCAGAAGTAGATTTTCAGGCCTTTCTTCCTGATCTGTCTTAATCTGGAAGCCCCACCACAACCTATTCAGCCTCACAGCCGTATACAAGCCTCCACTGATAGACATCATGAGGTGCCCCGGCTGGGAGTAGAACCCAGAACACCCACAAGGTAGGGGAAAATTCTACCACTGAGTCACCACTATTGTCCTCATTACAAGGATGCAATAAGTCAAAGCACAAAAAGGGATTTGAACCAAGTGCCGAGTGAGCACGGTGTACGTGTCTGATGTTATGACATGATTTTTATTGCTTTCCTTTTGATCTCATGCTCCTTCCTTTACACTAGCTCAAAATTGATGGGAATACTGCGTAAAACTGTAAAAACAGCTGCATTACTAGTCAGATGTGTACAAAAGTCCAAAGGGGGAAGGGCGGGAAGAGGGGACCTGAGGGTGGGGAGGGTGGGAAATAATGAGGTCACCGAGTTTGGTGGACGGGGGGGGGGTGAAGGGATTAGGAAAGATGCAGAAAAGGTGGGGTATGGATCAATGGTGATTAATCTTATAAAACACAAATGTATGGGAATGACAGTATGAAACACAATGTGAGTAAAGGAATATGTGAAACACTATGTACAGCAATGAAACACAATGTATATCAAGGAAACACAATGTATATCAGGGAAACATGTACATGCATTTTGTATGCAAACCAATATAAAATTTAAAAGAAAAAATTTTGCCTGAGGACAGGAAGTTGTTTTAGACATTTCTGACTGTATGTTACTGAGGCCATAATTGGTCTAACAACATGCATAACTAGCTATACAAATAACCATGGTGATGAGTTCGAGCTGTTGCTGAGACATTAGAGAACACACAGTGCACACAAGGCCTTCACCCCAGTGGGTGCAATCCCATGACCTCAATCTGAAATGTGTAAGATGAGCAATCAGCGTGCTTTGAATCCAGCAGGTTTAGATTGCTGTCTCCTACTGAAAACCAATAAGGACTTTAGTTGAATGGGTAGTAAGGAGGGGTTCATACTCCCTCCTTTACTTTGGCTAACGGCAGTGTCATAAATACAACTCAGTTAACAAATCATAGCATATTCATATCTATTAAAACTGTCACTATGCTGACTGACTCAAGGTGACCCTACAGGACAAGAGAATCACTGACAGGATTTGCAAGGCTGTAACTCTTCTACAGAAGCCAACTGATATGTCTTTCTCCTGCCATGGGGCTGGCGGGTTTGAACTGCCAACTTGTTGGTGAGCCGCTGTCTCCTTCACCCTGTGTCAGTAGGGCCCCTTGAACTCTCACACAATGCAGGTTTATGAAATGAGAAATAGAAATGAAATAACAACCATCAACAAATGAATGGATAGATAAGCTGTGGCATATTCACACAATGGAATATTACGCTGCATTGAAAAACAAGGAACTCATGCAATACTATTCAAAATGGGTGACCCTGGGGCACATTATGCTGAGTGAAGCATTTCAGTCACAGAAGGACAAATTCTGCATGGTGCCACTGTTGTAGAATGGGACTGACATCAGGGTTGGGGTAAGACTGAGGAAAACTGGATAAATTATGTATACTGCATTGAAACACATGAGGGAGAGAATAATTTAAGAGCGCTATATGATAGGGTATTATGGTTATCACAGGAGTCCAGAATTAAGGTTGTACTCAGGGTGGTGGGATGGATGCGGGGGTGGGGGGGATTGTATACTAAAGAAAGAATTTTTCTTTTACTTTTCAAAGAGAGGAGTAAACTGGGTGGGGAGGACTGGGCAGGGAGAAAAGTGCAACAATGAATGAATGGAAATCCAAAAATCTCTGTAAATGTTCATTAAAATTAATAAAATAAAAAAAATAATGGAGTAATAATAGATGTGAAGCAAAGATTTGCTTCACATGGATAGAGAAGCTGTGGCATATTCACACAATGGAATATTACGCTGCATTGAAAAACAAGGAACTCATACAATGAGTTTCTCTTTGAGTTGGTCTTGCTTCATGCATGTCACAACAAGTGGGAAAATCCTGGAGTTCCTTTAGGACAGAAAGAAGGACACACTTGAGCGGTCCAAAGAGCCTCAAGGAAAGCCAGAACACGGCTAAGTGACAGGGACATCGCAGGTCAGCACTGGACCAGGTGACTCAGCCCAAGGCTGGGGCAGAAGTCTGAGGGCCTTGTCCCAGGAAGCCTCTTCCTACAGTTCTGAAACCACTCCTGAGACTTTCAAAAAAGCACCTACTGCTCTCTGACCAAGCATCCCATGGACTGTCAAAGAGCAAACAAACCTGGCTTAGAGAAACTGCAACTGGGTTGCTCCTAAGGGGCAAGGATGATACAACTCCATCTCACATAAGTAATTCCTGTAGGGGAATGGGTGGGCAAAATGGGTTCTCTGATGTTCTTGGAATAGATTTCACCATGCCTGGAAATTAGATATTAAATGAACATGGGAGAAAAGGCTCTAGCTTAATGTACAATTCTTCTGTTGTTGTTTGGATGAGCCCCAAAAATGGCACTTGCCAGAGATGTTGGTCCCAGGGATTATCTTTACTGCCCGAGAGGAGCACTAGACAGGTAGGTGAATAGAACAGTTAGTCAGGGAAGAATTTTGTTGAAGGAAAAAGAACCACGTTAGGGTCTAGGAGATTCCCACGCCTGGTTCCTCACCAAAGATACTGGCAGAAAAGACAGAAGCAGGAAGGAGAAAAAGACATTCTCCATCATGTTGTTGTTGTGTGCTATGGAATAAGAACCATCCCACAGTTGACCCACCAGTGGTGTTCAGTGGCAGCTAAATGCCTGGGAGGAGATTGCCCATCCTTCTCCTATGAAGCAGCTGGTGGGTTTGAAATGCGTAAAAGGGAAGCTTTCTCTTCTTTCATCCATGTTATACATGCGGGAAGTATCATGAGATTGGCCACTTCCCGGTGCAATTCCTTTGGTTCCCAGAAGATAATGCTGTTACAAGGATGTGATTATTTTCACCAGCTGGAGTCACTATATTATTTTCCATTTCCGGCTTCTTCTTTGGGCTTGCCATGTCCCCCTTAAATTGACCAGGTAATGCTAGATCTTTGCCTTTACCACCGTGGAGTTGACTACAACTCACAGGGACCCTATGATCAATACCTTGCCCTCTCCTGTGCCACCCTCCTAATCTCAGCCATGCTCAAGCCCACTGTCACTGTCACTCTCTCAGTTCATCTCATTGAGGTTCTTTCTCTCCTCACCCTCACTTTTCCCAGTATGACTGATCCCTTTAGACAACATGACCAAAGTATGTGAGACAAAATTTCACCATCCTTGCATCTAAGGAGTGCCTACTTGCTCTAGCTCCAAGACTAGGTGTTCTTGTTCTTTTGGTCGTCCACGGGATACTGAATACACTCCCTAACACCACATTTCAGAGGCATCAGATCTGCAGTTTTTGTCACCCACTGCTAGCTTGCAGATGCAACCAAAACAACTGAAAATTACTTGAAGAAATAGCTTGAATCAGGCACATGTTGCTCTTTAAATGGACTTCCTTGCTCTTTGGCACTGTGAAGAAGTCTTTGACATCAGATTTCCCCAATGCAACCGTATCTCTTAATTTCTTGACTTGCAGCTGTCATAGGTGTTGATGTGGAATCCCTTATAAACTCTGGACTTAATAGACAGGAGTGACAGATTACATTTTGCACAAATGCTCCGTTCCTTATGTTCTTACAATGAGATAGTAACAGATGTCTGTTAAGAGATGGGTGTCTCTACACCCTCTCTTTGAATATAAGCCAACCTTCCTGACTTCCTTTTAATAATTCCTTTAAACAGAACACAATGAAAGTAAATGGCTATACACAACTTTAAAGATTGAGTCAATAAAATCAACACTGCTTCCACCTGACTTGCTCTCTCTCACTGGATGTCCTCCATTGGAACCCAGCCACCATGCTGTAAGGAAGCCCATGCCACACACAGGCTTCCCAGCCAGAGCTGATTCTAGCTGCCAGATATGTGAGCCAATGAGCCTTCAGATGACCCTGCCCCAGCTGATGCCAAGTGGGGCAGAGATGAGGCATCCCCATGAGTTCTATCCAAACTGCAGATTCATTTCTTGTTCGAAACAACCGTGTATGCTGTGGGTGCTCTGTCATCCTCTGTTGTTATTAAAACAGGTGAGCTGATCCAGTGTAGTCATTTCTATGTTATCCACGACCTGGAATGAGATTCCTAGGCTCATCCTGTTCCAAGATTTCCTTCCATGATCTCTGGGATCCCCATCGCTTTAACAGGAGTTATCTGACCAGTAGTTTCCATGGCAGTGTTTTATTGGAGTTCAGCTAGAATATCCCCAGGGGTCTCTTTTGCACTGGGGCTTATTTATAAAGCATATGCAGTATTCATTAGCCAATTTGTCCCATCTTTCCTTTGTTAGAATTAAAATGACGTTCATTTTAAACAAGCCTAAATAGTTGAAGAAACAGAATCATCTGTTCTAGTGC
This sequence comes from Elephantulus edwardii, assembly GCF_000299155.1. Classification (NCBI taxonomy): domain Eukaryota; kingdom Metazoa; phylum Chordata; class Mammalia; order Macroscelidea; family Macroscelididae; genus Elephantulus; species Elephantulus edwardii. Next base: position 3,573,467 of record NW_006399917.1, read on the forward strand.
ATCTCTCTCAGAAATAGTACTCTCAATACTGAATGGCAGCCCTTCTGTTTTGCCAAAGTCTTCCATTTCTATTCTTAAAATTAGGTGTAGGATCCTGAAAACAAAACTCACAAATTAAACCGAGAAAGTTCTCCAACAATTTCAGCCTTTATTGTACAGTAAAACTAGAATAGAATAGGCTTTTGGTAATTCTGGCAAACATAACCGCTTTTCAAGATTTGTGTCTATATATCCATGGAAAATCTGTTGTTGTAAGGTGCTGTTTAGAGGATTAGGATTCATAACAAATCTATGAACAGCAGCTCTGAGCCTTTTCCTCTCCTGCAACACCCTCTCAATCTCTAATATGCTCAAGCCTATAGTTACAGTCAATTTGTCAATCCATCTAGTGGAGGGCTTTCTTCTCTTTCTTTGACCCTCTGCCTATCAGAAGACCAAGACAGTCAGCCAGTTCCAATAATGTGGCATTCTACACAAGGCGTAACAAGAGCAAAGGGTGTCCAGGGACAGTGATATCTGACCTTTACCAACTTCACAGAGGGGAACTGTCCCCATCAACAACACAAAACCAATTCTCATTGGTCAGGCATATCCCCCAAATTCCTACACCTCTTTCTACTCATCTCAACACTAATCTTACCACTTTCCTGGGTCCAAAATCTGATGGATAGCTTACAAACCACACAGAATCATATAATTCAGATCAGTAGCAGAATACAATCACTCAGGACAGCTTCAGAAATGTGCTTTCAGGTGCCTCAGCCTTGAGTCTCATGGCTTTAAGTCAGCTTCACAAAGTTCTCAGTTCTACCAATTGTGGCTCCCCGTCACCTCCCTCCCCAAGTCCTCCAGTTGTCCAACAAACTTGGGCAAGGGCTCTTAGCTCTGGTTCTCTGGCAGCCCCGAGGTCAGCTCTGCCTCTTATTGGGTCTCTAGTCCTCTCCTTTGGCCACTGCTGCTGCCGCCCCTAGGTCTAGCTAGTACAAGACTCTCTGGGTCCAAAGGACACGTTACATCCTCTTGCTGCTTCTTTGCTGGTGGGGAAGATCTTCTAATTCTGCTGGTGGATTCACTCAATTTAATGGCAAGACTAGCCAATCCCCTTGTGGATAGGCTAACACACCCTATTTGCATATTCCCACCCATCCACATGGCAAAGTAAGTTAATGGATAAGGAAGCCATTCTGAACCATAAACCTTTAACACGATATAAGGCAGCATTATACAGATGGTGGAAAATACCAGGGGTTTCCAGTGGTTCAGGAGCCGGGCAGGGGAATAGGAGGAGCAGACAGGATGTTCAGGGAAGTGAAGGTCTTCAATGATAGTGAGATTGGTGACATGTGGCATTATTAATTTGCCAAATGCACAGAATTATACAGCCAAAAAGTGAGCCCTATTGTAATGCAGACTGGACCTTAAGTTAGTAATAATAATAATAATAATGTTAGCAATTTCACTTTGGAGGCTCATGTGTGAAGCCATTGGATTTTGGATTTTGAAAGGTGGGTTCTTCTTGTTTTGGTTGAGGGTTGAGTGTGGACTGTTGTGCTGTTTGTATTTCGCTCACAACTGTGTGTAAGCTGATTTAATTTGCTGGATTTGGCTAACAATGAGCTGTTGGCTGGAAGACTTGCTTGGAGCCAATCAGGGCCAGGGGCACAGGCCTGGGTATTGAAAAGTCAGTTAGGCCTTCAGGTTTGTAGCCCTTGTGCCTGGTTTTAATGGTAGAATGAACATTGTTCTAGGTGGTACAGCAGTGGTCTGCCAGTTCATGCTATTGAGGTAACTTGGGGTTGCTGTGATAATGAACACAGTGCTACTGGGGTGTCAAATGCCATAATGGTCACCCATGGTGGACAGTGTTTGGTGGAGGTCCTAGATTAAGACCAGGTTTAGGTTTGGAAGCAGGAGTGGCATCCACTTCCTAAACAACATGTCTCCAGAAAGTACGAACTTAGAGAAAGGACAATAGTTATAGAACAGGATTTCAGGTCTTTTGTTCATAGGGTCACTATGAGTTGTGCTCAATTCAACAGCCCTTAACAACAAACAATGTAGCAATTAGTTCATAAGTTGTATTAATGTATCACACAAATGCAATGTGTTTTCAGTAGGGGAAACTGATGCAAGGAGAGAGGAGGCATATGTCAACTCTTTTGTTTATGTAAATCTAAGATTGTATTGGAGTTCCTGGGTGGCATGAAAGCCCAGGCACTAGACTGCTAACTGAAAGGTGAGCTGTTCTATCACCTAGTGGTGACTCTGGAGATAAGCCAGGTATCCTGCTTCATAAAAACCCTGTGGAGTTGTTAATCTATTCTTGAGACAGGGAGTCACTCTGATTCAAAATCAGCTTAAAGTTAGTTAACAACAGCAAAGTAGTTAAAAAAAAATCCTAATAACTAGTCATTTTAGTTAATCAACTCACACTGGAACAAAAACTCCATGAGAGACTCTCATCTATTTTGATGTTGTTGCTATTGGGTGCAGTTGAGTTGAGTGGAGTATGACTCATGGCGACCCTATGAATAATCGACTTGAACTCTGTCTTATCTTGTGTCATCTTCATTATCTCTGACACACCCATTGCTGTAGTCACTATTTTAATCGACATACTTTTTTCTTTGGCCTTTTAATATCTATTTTAGTCATCATTATATCAGAAAAAGGAGTCCTGGTGGCACAGTGGTTAGGCATGTACCTGCCAGTCAAAAGGTCTGCAGTTCGAAACAGCAGCTGCTCCTCAAGAGAAGACATGGTAGTCAGCTTCCATAAAGAGTACCACCCTGGGGACTCTATGGGGTGGTTCTATCCCATTTTCTAGGTTTGCTATAAATTGGCATCAGTTTTGCTAGCGATGAGTTTGGTGTTTGTTATATCACCAAACCCTGAGACTTAAAATACTCACTCCTTCACCGTGTCTGAGGTGACTCATAGCTGCCCCTCCACAGGGTTTTCAGAGGCTGTAAATCACACAGAAGGAGACTACCAATCTTTTCCCCACAGAGCAAATGTTGGATTTGAACTCCCCACCATTAGGTTGGCAGAGCAACTCTCTACCTACTAGACCACTAGAACTCCTTGACACTTAAATAAGCACTAAAGAAATCTATTAGATGGTGAATGAATGAGTTCTGAAGCTAGTGCTAATTCTAGAAACTTTGTACAATTTACCAGAGGGAGTACACAGTGGTGACTCCTGGAGCTAAGATAGTCCATGCAGACACGTCAACAATCAAAACTAGTTAGGTCTGTCAAGTACAAAAGGAGGCAGGGAGGTTGTACGGGTCAGTGAGAACTACAAACACATGCATACCTGTGTAGTCTGGATGATGGTCAAGTCGTTCATGTGAGAGATGCCTGGTCCCATCGCAGCTCGGAGCCCAGCTGTTCCAAATTCCATCCGTGCCCCAAAGCATTTCTGTAGTTCTTCTTTATTACCATCCGCAATTAGTTTTTTCACAGATTCTAAAGTTAAAGGATTCTGTAAAAAGGAAATGCATCGATCAGATACAGTCAGGTGAAAAAGAGGAGCAAACAGAGATCAGTTGTTGTTAGGTGCCATTGAAAGGACCTCACCTCCTTGCAAGCCTGTGAACAACAGCTCGGAACCCTCTCTGCCCTGTGCCATCCTAGGATCTCTGCCCTAACTTCAGTCCATTGCTGCAGTCACTGTGGCAATCCACCTCCTTGGAGGTCTTCCTCTCTTTCACTAACCCTCTAAATTTCCAAGTATGATGTCTTTTCTATATAGAAACATACAAATGAATGGGCAACTCTCTAAGTGTTGTTGTTGTTGTTGATTGCCTTCAAGTCAAGCACAACTCATAGCAATCCTATGAACAAAAGGGCTGAATCCCCTCTACAACTACCAACATTTATCAAATTTCTTAGAGTGTCTGGAGGCATGTTATATAGGAAGTAGATGCCACTCCTTCTTCCAAACCTGCCGTAGAATGTTATTGTTGTTATGTGCCACAGCAGCTCCGAGCCCTGCTCTGTCCTGAGCCAGTCTTACTAATTTTGACACACCAACCCCCATTCCCATTGCCCAGTTACTGTATCAATCCATCTCATGCAGGGTCTCTCCTGTGCTGTCCATCCACCCTTCGGAACATGATGTCCTTCTCCAAGGACTAATCTCTCCTGGCCACATGCCCAAGGTTAGTGAGGTGGAGCTTCAAAATCCTAGCCTCCAAGAAGAGACTTGGATCTCTAAATAGAATTGAATCTCTAAATAAAGAAGTAAAAATTATATATTTTTGGGTGTGACTTTGCAGCTTTATTCAGAAGGGTTCCTGCTGTTAAAGGCAGGTGAGGGTCCCCAACATGAGCTAGTAAATAGGCCAAAGGAGAATCTACTCCCCTTTTGGAGGCCCCAGGGGTTAGAGTGAACCTTCTGGAGTCCCAGAACCACTTGGTGGCCAGAGGGTGTCCTGACAAGACCCTCGTAAAATACTGTTGTTGTTACATGCCATCAAGTTGAATACAACTCACGACAACACTATGAACAACAGGTCTGAACCCTATCCTATCCTGTGCCAGCATTATCATCCCTGACACTTGAGCTCATTGCTGCAGACTCTGTAGTAATTCATTTTACTGAGGGTCTTCCTCTTCCCTTTCCAAGGGCTAGCCTGTCCTAATAACATGCCCAAAGTATGTGAGATGAAACTTCACTATCATTGCCTCCAAGGAGCACTCTGGTGATGCTTTCTCCAAGATATATCTGTTTGATTTTTCTGACAGTCCATAGGACATTAATTACTCTTCTCCAACACTATAGCTTAAAGGCATCAATTCTTCTGTCATCCTTATTCATTGTCTAGCTCTCAAATGCACAGCACGTGAGTGAAAAGAGTATGGCTTGAATTAGGCACATATTAGTCGTTGGACTGACAACATTGCTCTTCAGGAATTTGGAGAAGTCCCTGACAGTAGATTTTCCTAATCCTATATGCCTCCAGATCTCCTTCCTTATACAATATATCTCCATTTCTCCTGATTGCTAGTGTTGATTGATGGATCCAAACAAAATGAAATAATTGATAATTTCAGTCATTTCTCCATCTATCACGGTTTTTACTATTGGCCCAGGGGTAAGGATTTTTGTTTTCTTTAATGCCTGAAATATTAGTTTTCTTAAAAAAACTATTAATTCCCACTGACATGAAAACTGTTATGGACATGTTGCCTTCTCGATGTATTGATGTTTCAGAAATGTGAAGTCAGAAGCTGGCGTCTTGGCAATGAAGAAGCAGGTATTATTATCTTTCCCACTGCAAGCACTTTGGACAACAGAACAACCCTGGGTTCGGGAGTCTAACACCCAGAAAGGACTCCTCCCTCCATCACTTAACTACTCTTTTTGTATTTGGTAGATGATTTAGCTTTCTGAATTCTCAGTTCCCTCATTTATAAAGAGCAAACTATCTAGAAACTCTGTGGCCTGATAGTTGTGAAGAACAAACAGGCAGAAAACATCTTTCTCTGTCTGCTGGTTTTGTTGTTGGGTGCCATCAGATACAACTCATAGTAACCCTGTTGTTGTTGTTATGTGCCATTGAGTCGTTTGCGACTCATAGCAACCCTACGTACAACAGCCCTAAACCCTGCTCTATCCTGCGCCAACTGCACTGCCTCTGACACAC
>NW_006399917.1:3579220-3579744 GCF_000299155.1 Elephantulus edwardii
CCACTGGGAGGGTGGGCACGGGCATCAAAGCTGATGACCACGCCTCTCTGCTTCAGGTCGCTGAACTGTTTTTCCAAGTATCTGCAAAATCCCTGAAAATACCCAATCCGTTCAGTTACTGGTCACACAATGTCCCCTCACACAATGTCTCACTACATATATGGCTGCAGTCCCCACAAAAATATGTGAAAAAGTTGAAGTATATCCAGTGATTCATAATAACAAAAGGGTATTTTTTATATACATCAAAACATTGCTATTACTGTATTATTATGCTAAGGAGTTTTTGGTGTATCTGGAAAGTATTTATTAATAGTATTCCATAATAACAAAAAGATATTTTTATACATATTAACACATTACTATATTATGATGATGATAATTATATTATTATAATTATAATTATTATTATTACTATACTATATTATAGACATATTTCAATTAACAGATGCTGCCCTGGACGTGCTCACCAAGTTGTGCCAAGAAATCTGGAGAACGACCACTTGGTCAACTGACTGGAAGAG